>NW_016690318.1:2000407-2115520 GCF_001604755.1 Lepidothrix coronata
TATCTTCTCAAGTGGTGCTCAGTGAAAGGGCAAAAGGCAACGGTGGACAGGAATTGAAGATCCTCAAAACTCACCTTGACAAAACCCTAAGCAACTGCAATTCTTGCTGTAATTGACCCTGCTTGAGAAGAGAATTTGACTGGATGATCTCCAGAGGTTGCTTCCCACCTCAACCTTTTTTGATTCCAGGAGATTCTGCTAAGGTGTATATAAGTCACTAAACAGCACAGGGAATCATTACAAGGTAATATAGGTGTGGTCAACACATAATATAGGAAGAAGAGTTGATTATTTTAGTTTGAAGTGTGGTACACCTGGATCTGGGTGACTGTAGTATTAATCATGATTAATACTGACTCTTTGCTAGATAATGTTTTTTGGCCAAAACTGTGTTCTTGTCTTACCTACTGTAATACAGTTTTTGCCTTCAGAAGGTATGAATGGTAAGGGGTCAAGTGATAGACAGAAGCCAAACAACCACATTTTCTGATGCTGACATGCTTCATATCTTCAAATAACCACTAAATCTTTCTGTGCTTATCCAGGCACACTCTGAGGATAATTGTAGCTACCTGTTACAAAGCACTTTAGGATGATTACTGCATGTTTGTCCGAAAATACAGAGCAGTCTTTTGTCTGGCATGTGGAAGGTTTATGAAAATCTCAGAAGGTAGGATTTCTCATCTGTATGTAATGTGCTGACATTTGACATTTTGACACTCAACAGCTGACAATTCTAATTGTTTTATCATCCTCAGTCCTCACTCCTCAGGCCGTCTCTCTCCATCTTTTAGCACATGATTGAAGAAGAGTAGTTCCAGGTATCCCCTAAGTCAACTCCTTGTGAGCATGGCCCATAGTCCTTCTTAAACAGCTCCCTGTTTTGATTAGGAACAGACACAGATCTCCAAAGATCACAATGTTCATGAGTAGCTGAAAGAAGCTAGAGGGATATGGCTGAGAAAAAAATGGTTTCAGTCTGAAGCGTATGCAGTGGACCAGCCATCTAAATTGTGTTTTTCAAGACTATTTATGAAAGAAAGCTGACAAAACAATTCTGATTTGTTCAGAGCTAAAGTTGCTTCCAGTAAGGGAGTGGCCAAAAAGCAGCAGGGGTATGGAGACTAAAACAATTGCTGTTGACGATTTGCAATACTGTGTGCAAGGGGTACTATTTCAGACTATCTCTAGAATGGTTGTTTGAATTCCATACTATAGGCTGGAAAACAGAGGGTGTTTAAAATGCTTAGGATCTCCTCATAATTTACATGATAGGATGTCCTGGAAACATGGATCATTTACTACTAACAAAGGGTAAAATTTTCAGGCATACCTGTGTGACTCGAACAGCAGACATACTCTTTTGAAAAGGGCAGGAGCAATTTACAATTTTTGTGCTGTTACTTAGATTTCGAATCTCCAGATACATCAGGTCTTTTGTTTTTAAGGTGGATGGTTGTCATGGGTTTACTTGTTCTAAAAAACCAAATGGGAATTTTCTTTCTCCTGCTGCATGTGGGGGAGGGATGTTGAATGGAGAGGACAGTTTTCCGCCTTGGGTGATTACCTACACAAAGGAGCTGGCTGGCAGTAACTACATTCCAGGGTGATGGCCCTCTCTAAGGGCCTCACTTGGGTGAGGAGTTTTTTCTCCCCTCCTCTCCTTGGAAAGCGGCACTTCTTTTGCTTTAATGGAGGCAGGGGGGTGTGTGTGTGTGTTGGAAAAGCTCTGAGGCCGTTTTGCTTTCGACGTCGTCATCTGGCTGCTCTCTGGCCTCGGCTTGCTCAGAATTCATCGGAGAGTTTGCACTCATCTACGAAAAAGGGGGAGTCCTGACCACAGCCAGCCACAGACAGCGTGAGTTTAGCGGGAAGGAAATGGCCCTTCTTTCCCCTTTTCCCCTTCCTCTCCTCGGCTGGGGGGGCGGAAATCTCCACTTTTCGGCTTCTTCTGCGATCCGGGGCCCACATGGCGACTGCCGGGGCCCAACAGCGCCCCCTGCCGGCCAACACCGAGCACTGCAGGCCCTGCTCCTCCAGAGATCCAACAGCGCCCCCTGCCCACCGTGATTGGAATCGCGCCGGGACAGAGAAGTGACAAACTGTCCTTTTTTTGAAGGGGACTTTTTGGGTACAGGATTACTGTTTAGTTGGTTTTGTGTTCTTTTGCTGGTTTTGCCAATACGCATATATCCTTTCATAAAGCGTTGTTATTTTTTTCTTTTTTTTCCATACTTCCTCGATTGGAGCCTCAATTTCCAATTTGCAATTGCTGAGAGAGAGGAGTTTAGTCTACCTCATAACTCGACCTTCTTAGCAAAACACTTTCAGTCTCATTAAACTGAGACACTGGTCCTCCCCTCTTGTCAGCAGAGAGGTTCCTTGGAGCAATCCCCAACTCACTGTGTTAAAAGCAGGCAGACTCCTTTAGCTGACACTTGAATTTACCTGCTGTTTTTGCCTGATGTGGATTAGGAACCATTCTATTAGTAGAGAAGCAGAAAGGGGAATTTCTTGTAGAAAAGTCAGGACAAATGGGAAAATTAATATCTGGAAACACTAGCTGATGGCTGCAAAATTAATATTTCTCTAAGTTTTGTGATGTTGAATTCTGTTTCTGAAATTCAGATTTTTTGTGGGTGATCCTTTGTGTCCTAAGAAAGGTACATGTACATTAATGTACGTTCCTCAGAGCAACAGTGCTGATTATCAAAAATATTACTGTTGAAACATAAGACATTATAAAGTTTTAGGCTCCACACATATAATAAAATTATATAAACACTTATTAATCACATATTTCAGTAAACCTTAACCACAAAATTTCAGGGTACCATTGTAGCTTCAGTGTAATAAATGGAATCTTGTTAAAAACAGAACTTTACCCTTAGCCAAAATCAACTTAAATTGTTTCACAGATCACCTATTGCTTTTTGCAGCAATGCCTGTAATTCACTAACTGTATTGTCCTGTGCAGAGGAAACAGCATGACTCGGCTTCCTCTCCTATTCCTCTGTATCTCTGGGCTCCTGACCCTGCTGAAAAGGAATTCCTGAACTTCTCTGAACAGAGGCTGAGTTTGCTACTGCTGGTACTTACTGTAGTCACAAAACTGAGAAGAGATTATGGTAGTCACAGCTTAACCCAAAATGCTAAATCAGTTCCTTGCAGCTAGGAATACTACCTATCTTTTCAAAAAAGATTTTTTTAAAAATTGTACAGTTCTTTTTTAAAGATTTTTGATTTTAAATGTACCTGCTGAATAATTTTTGTGTATGTTTTACTTAAACTTCTTAAACACTTTACAGTGTTTGCTCTTCGATGCTATTCAGTGGGAACAAGATCAGGAGACAAGATCTGGATCTGTATACAAACATGGAAAAAATATATTAAGGATATATCGCTTTTAAAGTTTATATTGAAGTTGGATGTGAATTTATATTTTGATATTGTTTAGCAAGTTTGCTTCAGGAGAAATTTAAATGAATTAAATTGAGCTACAGCAACATAAACTTGTTGCTAGAAAGCAAAAAGTATGTGTATGTGCATGTGCACATGAACAGCTTGGAATTAAAACTATTATTATTTCTTTAATTGAGCAATTTCAGATTGCAAAAATCAACATTTGCAACTTCAAACACAAAACATAAAATAACATCCTCATTCTGGTCACAGTTAACCACATAGTGACTAAATATAGCATCAGCTAGTCTTCAGGATGTGTCCACAATAACAGATTACTCAAAATGTTCTGCTGTTATTCCCTACCTAATATTATGCCTACAACAAAATGTGGAAGTTTAAAATATCTCTGTAATTATGGTAAACAGACAACAATCACCAAAATTGCAGAGTACTGTCTGCTGCTCCTAACCTACAGGCTGTATATGGAAAGCTAAATTAAACAATTCTGCCTACCATGGGTAGTCAAATACATACTGGATTCCAGGTGTTGGTGAAGCACAGGGAATTCATATTTTAGCGAGATATAAACTATAACCCTGACTTTCATTAAGATCTTCAGATGACTTCTAGTTCCAAACAATTAGTGTATATTTCATTACTGTGTTGAGAATTTTCATAGACATTTTAAAATGCAGAAGCCATGAGATGAATGACACTATTTCCTCTTGCTTCCTTTCTTTGCAATGGGTATATTGCTCAATGTCCAAAAACCTTTATGCTGCACTCAAGCCAAATTCCTCTTTGAAATGAATGCAAAAAGATGCAGGTATCTTTAACTGTCTATAAACTTATTTTTAAAGAAAACAGTCCTTATTTCTGCGCATGGCTTCCACCATTCCCTGCCTGCGACCCTGACAATGCCCTTCTGCTTACGTACAGCAGCCTTTGAGTGAGAACAGGAAGAGGCAAATCAAGGAAACAGCTGTTCTCTGAATCACAATCCTCTCTGGATTTCTCTATTAAAAAAACTAATAGGAAGATAACGCAGAGCAGAAGTATAATATGCCTGGAAACCACCTCTGCAGCTGCTACCAAGAAGACTCACCAGCATGGTGATAAAGATGGATGCAAGTACACAGAAAGTTCTGTCTTCACAGATTGAGGGCCCCTTTACTTTGATTTGCACAAATCTACAGGTCTGGATGGCTACAAATTCACAGTCATCTGTACAAATAAACTAGTAGAAGATGCCTTAGTTTGGCTCCAGAAGTTTCTCTTCTATCCCTCACTGAATAAAGACTTTCCAATATGGTTCCACTTTCAATATTTTCAAAGTATATTAATGTATTGTATTTTATTCTTGTATTTAAGAATCACCTCCACCTTTGCTATTCAAATATGTATCCATTTGCAGTCTACTTGTTTCCCTGTCTAAGTGAGCATGTAGAGGCCAAAATATAATATCAACACCCTGTGAACACTTTTCTATCAAGACACCTGTGAAAAATTTATAACTTGAATAATGATTCTTTTGCAAATTTAGGAAAATCTTTCCTTTTTCATTTTAGAAAGACCAGCTTGCACTGTATTTTTCTGAATGCATATTATCTGCTTCTTAATTACTTCATATGCTTTTTCTGTAAATGAGTCTGTAAGATGTACTGAATTCCAAAATAAAGTTCCTTTTGTCTTTCATGTAACAGATAAACCAGACCATTTCTGCACCAGATACTTTCAAGATACTTGTAAAATAGCCAAAAATCGGAGTCATATGTTCTGAAATGCTTAAAAACATGACTGAAACCATAACCTACAAAAATAATTTCTGGCCTGAGACCTGACCTTCTGTTCAGGTTTTGCTTGGAATTTTATCAGCAATTAGAAGTAACTAGCAAGAGCTAAGATCATAAAATCATAAAATATCCTGAGCTGGAAAGGACCCACACGGATCACTGAATTCAAACCTCAGCCCTGCACAGGACCCTCCCCAGGAGTCACACCATGTGCCTGAGAGGATCATCCTAACGTGTCTCGAACTCTTTCAGGCTTGGTGCTGTGACCACTTCCCTGGGGAGCCTGTTCCAGTGTCCAACCACCCTCTGGGTGAAGAATCTTTTTCTAATATCCAACCTAAACCTCCCCTGACACAATTTCCAGCCATTCCCTTGGGTCCTGTCACTGGTTACGAGACTGAAGACATCAGCGCCTGCCCCTCCTCTTCCCCTCCCAAGGAAGCTGTAGACTGCAATGAGGAATCCCCTCAGTCTCCTCTTCTCCAGGCTGAACAAGCCAAGTGACCTCAGCCGCTCCTCACACAGCTTCCCCCCTAGACCCTTCACCCTCCTTTGGACACTCTCTAATAGGTTTATATCCTTCTTATACTGTAGTGCCCAAAAATGCACACAGAAAAATTAACGTAAGCTCTCCTACATTATTAGAATCATAAACTACTGTGCTTTTACCCCTTCCTCCACAAAATTGTACCAAAAACTGAACAATACATTCATTCACAACTGATCAATTTCCATGCAAATTCCCGAAAGCTTCTTAGACTTAATTCCTTCTCTCAGCTGCCATTTCCCTTGTGCTATTTTGAGAAGAAAAACAGCCATTAATGGCTCTCCTTCCTGGCTCATAGTTCCTTCCTTTCTTTATGCCTTTGCTGAGAAATTGTCTCCTGTGTGATCCTCTTGAAAACTAGAAACACAGTCATTGCATCATTTATGTATCAAATCAGATGCAGATGCACTTAGATTAAGACACACAAGTTTTCTCTAGAAGTGCCACTTGTTATGTGCTTCCACAGTATAGTCAAATGGTTCTCAAGTTTTACCTACACCCTCCCTTTTTCCCATTCAACTCAAGTTTTTTTTCATAGTCTAATACGTTTTTGTTAAAGGAATCCAGAAACTCCTTTCAGCTGGTCAGTATGAAAAGAAATTCTAGAAAGCATGTACTCAAACTACAGGAGCAAGCTAGTGAGCAATGACATTTAGTATAATAAATCCCTGCCACTTAATTTAGCAGCCTCTTCAGCAGAACTACATGCCCCATCCCTGGAAGTGTTCACAGCCAGGTTGGATGGTGCTTTGAGCAACATGGTCTAGTGGAAGGTGTCCCTGACCATGGCAGGGGGAATGGAACTGGATGACTTTTAAGGTCCCTTCCAACCCAAACCGTTCTATGATTGTGCTCTCTTGCAAAATGTTTACATATCTTCAGTGAAATAATAAATACATATAACTAATAGAAGCAGCTACATTGCAGAATAATTGCTGTTTTAAGTATATAGAACAGGCCTTTACATGTTGAAGACAAAGTTTTACACTCAGATTTTTGATTTCCAGTGTCTGACATGAAACTAGAAAAACATGACCACAACTTACTTGCACCATGTTTGTGGACAACATATAAAATATATAGACCTCATTGAATCAGTTTTTAAGCCTGGATGTTAATAAATTTCGTAATGTAGAAGACGGTGAAAAACCAAGTCTCTCTGTTCTGACATTATTATAATTGTATTTTGAATTCCCATTCTGGTAATTTCTGTAGACCTTTTCCCATATATTTTGCATGGCAGGAAAAAAACCTTTCCTACAAGTTTAGTTCGTGACCTTAGATGACACTTTACATTTCCTAAAACATGGAAACAGTCCTAGTTTATTACTTAAAACATTTATTTCTTCAATTAAGCCTCTCATGAATACACGAATTTGATTTTCATTGTAACTTAGGCTTCTGAATGGGAAAGTCACTTTTGAAAAAGTGCTTGGATGCCTGTAAGAGACGGTTTCATCTCTTACTCTTTTTTTTGTTTTCACATTGACTGGTTTGGTGAACAAAATGGTGGACTCTAACTCCTGGCAGGGCTGTCTTCATCATCCTGAGAGGACATTTTTAGACTACTTGCCAGGCCCCCTGGAGAGTGCACAGCAGAGAAAAGCTACATTTTCCCGCCTTGGCAGAGCCAGCCTGCCCAGATACTGACGGTCTAACCAATTGGTAGTGTGGAGGAGTCTGCCCAGAGGCAAGCCAGCCAATGAGCGTTGACCGTGGAGTACTTAAGACCATGTCCAGCATCACCAGAGAGAGTTTTTTGTTGGTTTGTTTTGGGGGTCCAAGACAGCCGGAGTTCTGTTTTGTTTGGGCCCAGGACACGCAGTGCTCAAGATCCAGTCTGCCAAGTTCCACTGTTTCCAGTCTGCTCTGGCCTTGGCCCCACTCCTCGCTCCATCGTGCCTGGTTCCATCTCACCTGCCTCTGTTCCACCTCTCCTGCTTGCCTCCAGCTTGGTCAGGTTCAACTCAGGGTCCAGTGTTGGCTGCTGATCCCCCGCACCTGCTTTCATCCATCTCACCTGCCTGCTGCCGTCCCACCTACCCATCCACCCTGCTCACCACCTGCCTCCACTCGATGGTCCTCCTGCTGACTGCTTGAGGTCGTATGCATCCAGTTTCTTCCCTCACTGGTGGTGGCAATCCTTTTGTAATTTAATTTTGTAGCTTTTCCCTTTCCTTATTTTTCTCCCTTCTCCTCCCCCCTTGCCTTGTTTTAACCATTTACTTATTGCTAAAAATAAAGGTCATTTTCTGTTTGAGACCTTAACATTTGGATTTAGTGCCTTAATCTCATCTTTGTAGTATCCATTTAAAGAACCTCATTGCAGCCGCTAACTGGACTGTAACAGATGTCTGACTTGTATATTTTTTGAAAATCATCCTTTGCTAGCTTTAGCACTAAAAAAAAAAAAAAAAGAAGCACACATTCCTATATTTCATCAAGTTCTGACTAACAGAGAATCAGAAATGTTCTAAAATGTACAATTAAAAACAGGCATAAACTTTGAGACATTTTTGTGGTTTCAGAGAAAACTGATTTGAGTACATACATCGGAAAGTCCCACCAAAAAGCCACTTCTGTATTTTCAGGAAATTAAGAAAAAGAGCCTACTGCAATTTTTATTGTAATTTGTTTGTTTATTTTAAGCCACATAAGAAGGAGAAATTTTTGATTGTAGGTGCAGTATTTAGACCAAAAGACACTGTTTGAAGATAAAAGAGTTGTTTATATAAACAACTGTTCTCAAAAATTTTGAGACCAATTCTAATGGTCTTATATTCTGTGGCACTGTGAATAGTGGCAGGGTTCAAAGCTTTGCAGCTGTGGAACCAAGCCACAATCACAGTCATTCTCCTAAGTACTCTGTTTTTATTTCCTTTTCCTGGAATGACCCACAGAGACTATTTGACAGATGAAAAGTAGTAGGATATGGCAGAAAATGCCTCTGAAAAGTCTCGATAAAAAAGGTGACTGGAAGAGTAGTAGACTAAATTAGATTGCTGTTCTTGAGCCTAAGAACGGCTATAATAGATCTGAAGGACCATATAGCCCCACATCCTGTCTCTCCAGCACTGGTCAACTGCAGGGACCCACAGAAGAGTGGAAGAACAGGAGGAGCATATTATAAACATTCTCTGGTATTTGAAAGAGCTAGACAACCAGCAGTTTGGAATTCTTTACATAAGAGCCTACAGCTTGTCTAGACCCATATTCTATCTCCAACAATGTCCATAACTAAATGCATAAAACCCAGTAAAAGTGGATCAAACACATACACTCCAGGACTTTCCCTGCCTCTTGATTTTTTCAGATTTGAAGGCTTCCTAATCCTGATACCATTTGTTCAGTAATCCACCAACAGGTCTCTCTCTCTCCTGGTTAGCCAACATTTCCCTGAAATCCTGTAAACTTCCTGAATCCATAGTGTCCTTTGGTAACAAGTTCTATAGACCTACTTACCCATTCTGCTTTGAACTTAACCTCTAACAGCCTAATTTCATGGTCACTAGCTCTTGCAATTGATAGAGACTGCAAACAATTAATCCATGTTAATAAATGTTGGAAGGATTAAAATTAGAGTCAGTAGGATTCTGATATAGCTCAGAATCACATTTACCCTTTTTAAAAAGCAAATGGCTTCATCATGTCTACTTTCTGCATTGACAAAAGGGAAAGTCTCTTTCCTTCCTTTAAAAATGTTTTACAGATCAAAGGCTTTTCCTATTCCCTCAGAGTTTCTGGATTTCAGCAGCACTTTCTACTTAATGCCCTTGGCAATCAAGAAGCCAGGCAGAAGCCACCTGAAAGATTTCAAGCATGAGTAATGAATCTTCTTCTGATCCTGAGAAAACAGATAAGGAAACTTGGGAACAAGACTTTTTGTAATGATACAGGTATCAGACAGTTAGAGAGCTACCAAACCGAAGCCTGATCATTCAGGACACTTTGACTCTGTCCCACCCAACCTCTCAGCAATATTGCAAAACTTGGAATGAGCCCTAAGCTGCACAATTAGTGATCACTATGAAGGGATCACAAGTTGAAGTGTTAAATAGAAAATATCTGTATCATATCATTGCTGTTCAATCTTTGCACCTTTGTGCTGAGAAAAAAAGTGAGTTCTGTAAAACTAATAGATGTTGGCATAATAAGTACTTTGGTTCTGTCATGCTTCTCCTATTGAAAGAGTGATGCGCTTACATGCTTCATACGATCACAGCATATGCACAATGTTGAACATCTAGCAGAAGACACTGTTCCTTTGTTCAGCTGCATCTTTAGTGTTGCGAAACCATCTCTTCTGATAATGTATGTTTTTTCGTATTAATACATTACACTTTGTTCTTGCTTTCTATTTTTTGAACAAAGACCTTACTAAAGGTAAAAGGTTGAATAGAGTAGGCATTTTTGTAAGGCTTTAATTCTGAAAAATGTAAGCAGTGGTGAGGATTTACAGCAGAACCATCCTGTCATACTTTACCCTGCTACTCCCACATACAGCACAGTGCTGCGTGCAGTGTCACGGCCTTACCTCGCATAAGCCTCCAATCTGATAAGATATGACAGCTGAGCTTGCACACGCCGCTATGCCTTACTGAAACATTAGGGTTTGTTATGCATAGTGACATGCTGATAAACTCTTAATTAGCAGTTGTTTATGAGTGTCTGCTTTTACAGTAGATCCTAATTCATTTGCTTCTACCTATACCATGTCTCTCTATGCCAAATACGGATTATATTGCAACTGGTATCCTCTTGTGTGTGCATATAGAAAGGATGATTAGCTGTAAAGCCTTCTGTGAGACGTTTTATATGGAAAACTACTTAAAAAATATATCAGGTTGCACCAGACAGCTGCCTAAATTCTGGAATGAATATTTACTTACCATTTATATGCCAAGACTGTCATTCACAGTTACTTTGTAACTGCATCCAGACCGCTAAAGCAAAAAACTTATTTGGCAAGTAATATTTTTCTGATTCACAGTTGCCCTGGTACTAATTAATACACCAGCCCAGCACAACTGTGTCATTATGCCTTTTCTCACTTTACCAATCTCTGTGGTCTACCATGCCATCACTTGAAATTTCAGATGTCTGTTTCTAATTGGATGCTTTCTTTTGTGATAATAAAGATGATTCATATAGTGATATAGTGTCCTAAACATTATATAGTGTTTTTCAGAACACACTGGACACTTCTGCTATAAGGCCACTCAGTAATGTTCTATAATTATTGATGGTATTCTCAATAAGGGGTTAAAAAAGGCTGTACTTTTCTGAGGACTGCAAATAACATGATATCTAAAGACATCTATGTGAAAAAGATATAAATATAAATTTGTTCTCTTTGCAGTGGAATCAGTGAAAGCATTTCTGACACAATTCCTTTTGTGACAGTATGTAATATTCCACGGTGTCTTCCCCCTTTCAAAGAGACGTGACTTTCTTTCAGAACATATTCTTCTGTAAAAGTGCTGAATAAAATTAGGCTGTACTTAGAAGTTCTTGGTGGCAGAGATACCTGTTACATTCTGTCTTGGAGCAGCAGTAAACAGTTTGTAATCTGTGCTTCTGCTGGAGTCTTTTGCCACTCCCACAATAAAAACGACATGACTGTGCTGAGTAGATGTGACTTCTACTGTGTTTTTTTTTTTATTATTATTTACACTTGCATTTAGATTTCGCTCTATTTTAAACTGCTCTGTCATGGGTTATAATTTATGTTTCCCCACCCTCTCTTTTAATTTACATCCCAGTCATAGTAAAGTTTGTGAAAGAGAACCCTGTAGAGGCAAATAAGAAAGAAACAATACAGCCTGTTTCAGCAGAACAAAAGAATTTTTCCCTCTTCAGATACTGAGAGGCTTTGTCTGTGAACCTAGTGGATGACCTTATCTCTAAAAATTCACAAACACACTGAACTCCTGATTCCCTGACGTTTAGCTTTAACAAAGTAGAGTGAGTTACCAAACAATCCTTGTGGCTTGTTACTGAATTTTTCCAGTGATTACTCTCAGAACTTGAAAGGACAGGTAAAAATGATATTCACCCCACCTTGCCACCCACCTACATTGCTCTTTTTTATGTATCTGAGTTTTTCCTTGTCTAATGGACATGGGAGTGACAACAGAACTTCCTTAGTTTGGCTGCCAAACCTTTTTTCTTGTGGGAGTTGAGAGACCTGCTAGTGAAAGTACCTTCTGCATATTCAGATTTGAAGGTCATTATCTGGCTTTTCGTTTAAGCTATGTAGTAAGCTCAGTGCTGCCAATATAGGATCCATTCTTTGAAGCTTTTGCCCCAGAAGACATCATTTCCATTTGGCAGTAGTTTCTGATTCACATGTTCACTGAAGTCAGACTTCCTCTTTTGAGAACTAGAGGAAACTAGATTTGTCATTTGAAATGTCAGCAGTCTTTTACATAGAAAAAAAAAAGAATGGGAAGTAAAGCCAGTAATTTGTACTTCTATTATAGCAGTGGCAAGACCTCCTAAAACAGGAAGAAGAGCAGGTCTTGGGATATTTTAAGTGTGGTGCCAAATTAGCTTCAACCTGTATCTATTAAAAGTACAACTCAGCAGGAACATAAAACACTGTTGATTTATGTTCTTTATTCTCCTCCCAATGTCATATTACTCGTTATACAGCTGGCTTTATGAGCTCCAGTAAAGGACTGACATCACTAAGGACTATGGAAAGCCCTGTATACATACATACACTCAGAGAGAAAAGGAATGTCTCCTCCCTAAATAGCAACCTTACTTATTTCTCTCAGTGTGAGATCGGAAATTGCAACATATTCACCATTGTCAAAATACACTTTAAAAATAATCAAAATTCAACAGAAAACTGTCTTTTATAAACCATTTTACAAGCAACCTGAGGACATTATTATCATATGGAAGAAAATCAGTTTTTGTCAGAATAAAGTTAATTACAAAATCAAAAGTATAAGCACCTAATGGCAATGCAAAGAACTTCTGGGGAGAACAGTTTCTGTTCTACTGTCTATTAAAATGGGATAATTGGGTCTGTTCTCAGAAAATCTACCTTGAATCAGGTCACCAATTACAATCACATTTCAGTGCATTCACTGTAAAAAGCTGAACACATGAGACAGACATGAAACTGAAGAATCAAAAAAAATAACATCTGTGGAAAATGTAGTCTGAGACCATCACTCAAAAACCCAAGGTGAATGAAATGTTTGTAGATACAGGAGTGCCACTTCTTTGACACAAGATGACAGATGGGTAAAGGTGTGATTCATAAGCATTTACTGAACAGAGAATTAATCTCAATATTACAAGCGAATTTGTGCTGTAGAGGAAAGTCTGAGAGAGACCATATGGCTTTAAGTCAGAAAAATAACAGGTTTTCTGCCTTTAAAAAAAGCTCTCTTACTGAGGTATGTGGTTTTGATGGTAGATTTAGAAAATGATTGGCACAATATAATAGACTGTAATTTTAAGAACTACAGAATTATACTACAGTGGTGGTACATGCCTTTATTGTATGTGCTGAAGTCTCAACATGTCTTTAAATGTTTATGTCTATAGTCTTTTTAATGTTAAATACTCTTTTTCTTCACAAAATACATTTCGTTTGAAGAGATGTGTAATATGTCATTAAATTTATCCAACGAATTTAGCTTTATTTATTTGGGTGACAGTCTCTAAAAGCAATTTACTTCCATTTGGAAATGGGAACAGTTAGCAAGAAAATTCTGTTAGTTTTGAGGATAATTTCTTTTTATGGATGCAT
The DNA here is from genome assembly GCF_001604755.1 of Lepidothrix coronata. NCBI lineage: Eukaryota > Metazoa > Chordata > Aves > Passeriformes > Pipridae > Lepidothrix > Lepidothrix coronata. The sequence continues at coordinate 2,013,924 of NW_016690318.1, forward strand.
GTAAAAATTTGCAAAAAAATGTGTTTGACAGATTTTGTCCAGATCACATTCTTCCACAATACTAAAAAAAAAACCAAACAAACAAAAAAAAAGCTGATACACATAACCATTTATGTGTTTATTCTAAATATGTTCAATGTATACATAGGAAAAAATATCTAACTGTATTCTGTTAAGTATTCCTGAAAACTAGTGGTGACCTCTGTGAAACAGCAAATGCATGGTAAGGGACAGAACATGATGAAGCGGCTTCCAGAAGTCATACCTCAGCTGCACAAGCGAATTTACGCTGTGCTTTGACTAGAGAATTACCAGACAATGACTGCATTTAGTCCTTTCTGTGGAGAACATCCACATTGCTTCCTTCTCCAGTAACAGTACCCAAAAACCAATGGAGTCTCAGTTGTGGAAGTGGTCCTGTATCAGCTGGCTAAAAGAGCAGAGTCATGGACAGCACATGGGTGGAAGTGGGGAGGTACAAGAGTATACAGCGTTCAGAGCTACCCTGCCAGAGGCATTGCTGGTCCCTGTGCTGCTACACTTCCTACTCAGTTAGGACCCCACCTTTCCTAAACAACTCAGCACTAGCAGCAGGCCTGAGCCAATTACATGCGTGAAGTCCACTTTAATCAGAACCCTTGCAGTGACAGAGACATAACTTGTGATGCATCTTGTCAGTAATTCACCTGAAAGCAGACCGACCAGCTAAGGAAGAGAAATGAGCAACAGTTATTTCCCTCAGAATATTTGCATCCTCTTCCCAGTACTTTCTCATGTTCCTCATTGCCATCTCTTCTTTCTCAATATAGAACTTCAAATATATGCATGCATAATTCAGTTGTGTATTACACAGCTTTTTCTGTGACTTTTTCCATGTTCCTCAAGTGTGGGACTAGAAAATAATAAGAACAAAAAGTAGATCTGAATTGCTTCCTAGCAATTTTTGTTTTTCCAGGACAATCTTCAGTCTTCTGTGTGGTTTTGGAGAACCTTTATCTAGTTTCTCAAAATCTCTTTTGACCACTTCTATAAATCTAGTTGGGGTACCAACTCCAGCGTATAACAGCAGTCCTAAGTGCCCCTAAATTACCTTCAGAAAATACTTGAGATGCCTCTCTTCCATTTACATGCCTGATTAAGTGCTTATTTGCTATGCAGAGCAAAGCTTTTGCTTTAAAGTTCTGTTTACTTAACAATTATCTTTTTGAACTAGAGCAATGCTAGAGGTTTCTACTCTGGTATTTTCAAATCCCTTCTTGGCATGGTTAATCAATCCAAAAGCTGCCTTCTTGTTTAAATAGAAGACTGTATTTATGGAGGCCGCAAATCAAGTTTCTTTACTTGATGCTATAGTTTGAGTAGTCTCCGCATTTCTCATCTGTAATATGAAGATACTGACCCACAGGCCAGCTTAGCAGCTCTGCACTACCACAGTGAGAAAAAACAGTTTTAACTGCTGATAGGTTTTATAGAACGATAATTCCTTTCTCTTTCAGAGGGTAGTTTCAGTGGCTACGAATGTTTGGCTTTCCCTTTTCCAAAGGCTTGGCACGAACAGTTCTCTGTCTGAAATGTGGAGTTTAACCAAGTGGTCCTTTAACTTCACTGAATGAAAAGTTTTTTCTTGGTCCACTCTTTGTTCTTTTCCAGAATCAGTTCATTTAAAGGAGAATGTGACCTGTCACCTTCTAGTGGGACTGGGTTGTATTCTAGCCCCCAGATTTAGTAAACACAAAGACTTTTTTTTAGCTGCGTTCACATCCCTCTTCAGCTACCCTCTCTTCTTTGTGCCTTCAAGCATGCTTCAGTATTAGCCAATATATAAGGCACAATATGTATATTTTCATTCTTCCAAGAATAGCCTAGTATTAAATAACCATAAATCAGAGACTGATCCCAGCTGAGATCACAACTCAAAATTCCAAAACTCAGAGCAGAGCCCAATGTTTGAATCTCTTCTATCCAAAATTATATAAATCCTTCATGAATGTGGCTAAAGTACTGCAACATAGACAGCTTCAATTGTTTTCTGTCTCTGCTTAGCTGTTTTCATGGCCTCGGTCTTGGCACTTTATCTTTCTCACACTCAATTTCTCCAGCTATAAAATAGTGTTAAACTGTACTTCTTTGCAAAGTATTAGGAGATAAACTGGAGAAATGTCTCTGTAGTCCCTGAGTTTTATTATAGTGATCACTATGATACTAAGGTACTCTAAAGATATATAAGCAAAAGACTCCTGTGCTGTTCATCACAAGTAAAAAATCAAAACATTTTTGTGGATATCAAAACTGGCTGGACTGCAGTTGTTGCTCTCCCAGTAATTACCCATTCATGAGTGACAGACACACTAGTGGATAGCACAGAGTAGTCGTCTACCTGATGAGTTCCAGCAAAATGGATACCGTTGTTCACCTTTAGTCTGTGATCTGGCATATAAATGGAATGTTGGAGGATTTAGAAGGTTTCCACATTTGGTATGCACATTGATAGGATTAAGACTGGAATTTGTCAAGTAAAGCATTTTTTAACCAAAAAATACCTCAAATTTAAAGGACAGCATGCAGTTCTTGCAGATACTTCACAACACAGGACAGCAATGAATCTTTTACTGCTTTGCACATGCAGGTCATTGACAATTATGTAAATAGGGCAGATAAGAAATTAAAGAATCTTAGACTGGGCAGTGATCTTTACTAGGATAAATAATTTAACAAATATAGAAGTAACCAATCTTGGGAAATTAGTTTACTTCAAAAAAGAACACCATTTTTTGCAGTGAACTCAGTTACCCAGTCTTTGCATCATCTTGCCGTACAAATTGGCCACGCAGTCATGCTGACCTAAATTACTGGTTTGTAATTGGACACAATCTTTGAAAAGTTTCTCATTTAGGACTGAACTTTTTATGACCTGCATAGAAAACTTCTTTTGAGAAAAAAAACCCTGCAATTTCAACTCATGAGCTTTGCTCATAGGGAGACAACAATTGATTTCATAATTCAATTTACATGGAAGTCATTCCAGAAAATATTTTACAAATATGACAACTGTAGAATTCTTTTCTGTAACTAGAGAGTTAAATTTGACCATTAAAAAGCATTTAAAACACTTCCTGAATGCTTTCTTTTGGCTTTCCTGTCCTTTCATGCTTTCATGCATGAGATGCAGAACAAGTCCTTCACCTGGAATTTCCATGCAAAGACTAGGTCACCAGCCTAACTGCTGAAATTGGTTGGTAGGAATGACCATTGTTCCAGTGATAAATTAGTGATTTGCTAAATAAAATCGTTCTGTCCTGAAGATCTATTTGCTGATGGTAGGTTTAAGTGTGTGGACAGCAAACCTGAAAATATGGTTTCTGTTGTAGTCAGACAAATCTTGATTTAAACAGTTTATGACCTGTCAGCTAGATCCAGACAGGCTGACTGTACGTAATATGTAGCTTTTTCCTACAAAGTAGAGGTGCAGTGGGTCAGAATTATTTTACTTACAGCTGTTCTTTAGGATGCTTTCTCAGGATGGTGTAGACAATCATTAAGATCAAAAATCTGCTCAGCAAAGTAAGGGTGACTCATATAGTTTGCTGAATCATCCATTTTTACAGCTGAAGGGCTTCACTCATTCTTCTTGCATAGCAATTTGCACAAATGTAGCCTAAACTGGGTATAAAACACTCCTTAATATAGAGACATTACTTTCCACTCACTGCACTCAGTTTCAGTGCAAATCATTACTCACCACAAAGAGCAATGGCAAACAGAACTTGAAGAAGAAAAGCCAGGGCAAATATTATTTTGGTTATATTACATGCTCTATGGGATAAAGCATAGAAATTCACACACAAACAAGGGGGTTAATACTGTTATTTATTTATTTACTTCATTATTTCATTGTTTATCCTGTTGCTTTGGGTCAAAAACTCTGTTAATTAGGGTTTAGAAACAATCTTATGTTTATAAAAAAAAAAGGGGAACACATTTCAAATCAGTTACTAGGGCTAATTTTGCTTTAGAAAAAGCTTGTTTTGAAAAAAATTAAATGTGTCCACTTCATTAATTCTATGTTAGTAGCATAATTTCTGAGTTGTAAGTCCTTCTGGTAGTCAGTATGCAAGTCAGAACTTAGTTTCCTCTTTTTAATTGACTTACAAAATAAGAATTAAATCATGTTTTGCAGTATCAAAGGATCATCATAAAAGTTTTCATTTTTGAAAGTAACTTCTATCTCCACTATGCCTTTTGCTGATAATAATGTGGGTTAAGGGGTACAGAAAGAGCACTACGAGATACTACGTTCACTGCTCTTGTCATCATCAAAACATCCAGGACTGAGAAGAAAATATACATAGCATAGAAGAAAATACACCTTGTATCTGGAGGACAACAAGGAAAATACCAAGGGAGATACTGAGACCAGATTGGCTGGATTCAAGCTTCAAGTCTTTTCAGAGTTGTAACTCCGTGCATCTCAGGAACCATTTTCAGTGCTGGAAATAGATGCACGTTTTACATTTGTCTTTTTCAGTGGTAGGAGTAGGAGTAGTATGTATGTATGTATGTATGTATGTATGTATGTATGTATGTATGTATGTGTGTGTGTATGTACGTACGTAGGTGTGTATGTATGTATGTAGGTGTGTATGTATGTAGGTATTATTTCCTTCATGTGAAAAATACCAGTTTCTGAGCACCAAGAGTACCCAAATGTCTGTGATCTCAGACCTCACAAAAGTTGGGTTACTGGACAAAAGCTAACCTGTAGGGACTTGCAGCATAGACATGCACGGGTTACTGTAGTTACAGAGCTACCAAACCTAGCTCAGTTTTTTGACTTTTTTTTGGAGAAAAATACTGTTTAGAAATAAGCCTTTTACTAGCAGCAGGCTCTGTAGGATGTATTTCCTGAACACTTTAAAATAATATTAAGAGAAGTGCTAACACATTAGCAGCTAGATGCTGCTCTTTAGGAAAGAAGAATGACTAAGATGGAGACACTGACAGGCATCAGAGCAAGAAAAACTTTTCCTTCTGTATCTTTTTTCTTTTGGGGCAATGTAATTGTAAGGCTCTATTTCAGAAAAAAGTAACTGGTCAAGCAATAGCTGACAATGTATTTGTGTTCAGTTACAAAATATGATAGTTTGTACTGTGAAACTCTATGAAATGGTTTGGGGTTTTTTTATATATTACTGGTCCAAAATTGTTTTTATTCATTAATAAAATCAGTTAAATTATTTTCCATCCTTCAACCCACACGAAGCACTTCCTGAACCTCTTAGTAACTGTGCTACCTTCAGGGCTTTATTGCCTTTGCCTAAGTGGGGAGAGCTGCTATTCCAAACTTGATACAATTACATTTAGTCTCTTTTTCTTAGCACTAAAAATAGGTTAATTCAGGTTAACAGTGAGGATAAACTCTCTACAGCACACAAACTCCTTTAATGAGCTTTTCCAAATCTACCTTAGGGGTGCTTATTTGAACATTCCTATCCTCATTGTAAAAAACATACAGTCACCACAGCCTCATCCATTACAGCAAAGCCATAGATACAGGTTTTGTGTGGTACTTTAGGTAACATTCTCTTCATCAGGTGTTCTATAAAGTTACTTATTTGCAAGTTACTTTATAACATTCTTCTCCATATCCTATTGTGTATATGTATGTGTGTGTACAGAAACACACACATACATTAAGATGAAAACTGGTAAATACACACAAATATCAAATCCACAAATGGCTCTCTATATTCCCTACATTTCAGTCTTATCGGTACAACCAATCTGACCTACCTTTTCTAGGAAGCAGAAGTTCCAGGAAAATAAAATGGCACACAGTTATTCCCTGCTTGCTGCATGAAATGTGGATTTATAATTTAGGGAATATTTACTGTATATTTTAATGTACTCAAATATAGTTAAAGTCTTTTATATAGAAAGATAATTGTTAAATAAATGATCAGGTTTCAGTTCATTAAATGTGTAATATTTGCATGATAAGGTGTTACGTTATGCATTTTTTGGACATTCTTATACTCAGCCAGAGAATATGTCATGTAGAGTTAATGAAAGAAATTATATTACTTTCTTTGTAATGTTTATTTGCTGTATCATCACCATATGATTTAATTATTCTGATCAGTTGAGCCCTGACTGTCATTACACTTATGCAGAGCAAGGGCAAACATTTGGAACTATAATGGTAATACTTTAACCACTTTGCATGAAATTATAGGCAATATTTAAATTTCCCTGCAAACTTAGAATAATTTCAGCTTGGGAACACATTTTTTACTTCAGGTTTTTGGGGTTTGCTTATTTTCCTTCCTAATAAGCAGAATTATTTCTAACTTATTTTAGTTCCTTTAAAAATTAGACTTTTGCATGTATATAGATTTGTTCTTGAATGTCTAATAATCAACTTTGATTCAGAAATTAAAAATTGGCAAATAATTAGACTGCTCTAGAGCACAGCATAGCTCCCTACACTAATGAGGGGTATTCGTAAAGTTTTTACTGAACTAAGGAGGTGCAAATTGCAACTTATATACAAGCACCTTTCCAAGAGGGCTAAATGACAGATACTTGCCCTTTCAGGGACTTGAAATTATCTGTAATCAATAACAGAGAAGCAATAAAAATCTGGGAGGTAAAAAGTGCATTTGCTTAGATTTTCCATGGTTTGAGAACTAATCTTAATCTTGTTAAATTTGCTGGTAAAATTCATGTAAACATCAGTTAGATGTTATATCCTTTTGTGGATTAAAATGTTCTTACCCATAAGTGGAGAGGTTAACTATTGACCCACCTGAAAAAAACAGCCGTATAACAATCTTATCTGTCTAAGTCTGAATTAGATGGCTCTTTTAATATTCATACTAGTGGCTCAGCAGAGGGGAAGGTTATTTTTAATAACATACGGTAGCCAGTTATTGCTTTAGACTTACTGAATAATTCACTAAAAATGAATAGTGGAAGAAACGTGTTTAATGCTTTACTCAATTCTGAAAGTTCTATCAAAATGTGTGGATTAAGCAGAAGCTTGGCACTAAAACTGTCTGACACTAGATTTTGCCCCTTCTAAGAGGAAGAAGCTCAAAAGATATGGAGTATTCTGATTTGTAAATTGGCAATTGTGATTGTCCGGGGGAGTGGACAGGGGTAGAAAGTGTTTAATTGAACAGATCAGAATTTTGAACACAACGGGAAACATAATCTGCAAAGCTTTCCAAAAATGACAGCACTGATATTAAACATGTATGCCTCAGACCATTTGACTAATAAGAGCACTGTGAGTTAAATTTATTTCTCATAGTGGGGAAAAACACGTCCCACACAGATGTGATAAAACACTAGAAGAACGAGACAACCCAGAGGACGAATTCTACGCTGCTCACTGTACACTTGTGCCAGCCAGATCCCATGGCCCCTTCATACTCCATCCTACAGTTCTGTGCCAAATCGAATCCCAACAAAAAGACTGCCACCAATGTTGCTGTGCTGCACAATTCCCAACATGAAGTTGTAGCTCATAAGAAATAATGGCAATGGTATCAACTATTTAAGCAGTATTTGAAAGATAAAAAATGTGAATTCTAGGCTGTTCTGTACCTCCTGCTTGCTTTTCCTTCCTGATCCCAGAACTGCATCAATGGATCTGCCCCTGTCTTCCAATATCCTTATTTGATACTCCAAGAGAATCTGGGATACAGAAGACAGTTATGGTCAGTGGAAAATATCTCACCAGTCTCTCCATAACTGCAAGGTCCATTTCCTAGAGCTTGCCTGGCCCAGTTCTCTGAACATGGTAGCTCCTATCACTTCCCCTAGGCAAGGTCCGTATGGCCTCATACATGTGTTCCGTCAGCAGGAAGCTTATTCTGATCCAAGGGATCTTGCATGGACAATGTGGTTTTACTACTGAATCTTTGCCAGGATCGAAAGAAAAATTATATTGCTTAAAGACTCCCTCTAAGTGCCTCAGGCAAGCAGATCATCTTACTGCACAGTAAGAAACACCCCATGCTCTCTTGTCTTTCTCTCCATAGACTCTATCTTAAGCTATATTTGGAGGGGACTGGTGGTACAGCCTTTACTTGAATAATGATAAAATGTTGTTATGCAGTAGTTCTTGGTGACTTATTTTTCTCTAAAGAGAATATGGGCAACAACCATTAGAAAGCTCAACCAGGACAACATACTTCAAGTTGCATCTTGCTGTGCTTCGCGGATGACAAAGACATTGCACATCAATAATGAAACCATACAGACTAAATTTTTTACCTACTCCACTCCCAGCTCCACTTCTTGTGGCAAAGTATGTATTTGGCATTTCATCTGTTCTAGTCAGCCATCCCATGCCTTTGATCAAATTAGTTGCAGATGTAGATTTGGTTTTGTGTGTTTTCTAATCTCAAATAGCATCTAGTACTGCATTTCAAATGAGAGGAATAAGGATGGGCACAAGTTATATTTTATCAGTGGGCTTCCCTACTGTCTTTTCAAAGAACATAACACTGTTCTCCTCAGACTTCTCTCTTTTTGGCTTTGTCTTCATATATCTTGAATAGTTTTTTTTTATGTTAGTTTCTGGTAGTTCACCCTCCTCTATTAAAAATACAAGGATTGTAAATGAAAAAAAAACCTGAAAAAAAATTCAAATTACATTAATAAAATAGCAACAGGCAAATGTGATCCCACACCATTTCCCAACTTGTGGTGTATGAGGAGGTAGTGATGAACTTCATGCTGTGAGTGTTTTATAACTACATAAAAAACCAGCATTTTATTGTAAGTTTGTTTCAGATCTCAAAAGCCTAATAAGGGTCATGCCAAAATAGCATAATGTAGAAGTGGCAAAATAAACCCCGAGCAGATGTCTCATAGGAATATTCTGCCTGGTATGATCGCATGGTTTTACTAGGAAAGGCTTTCTCATGCAGATAGTCTGATGGACCTGCCAGTCTTTGCAGACATTTCTGTTCTCTGTAAAGACATAACTCCTCTTTCTGATTGTTAAGAATTTGTTTATTTATCTACTTTTCATTACAAAACATGAAAGATTTATATATCATACTAAATATAATAAATAACTAATATATTGCAGAGAAAGCATATCTAAAATGGAAAAATCAGATCTTCAGTGATACCGTTACGAAAATATTAATACTCTGTAGCCTTTTTAGGAGCATTACTGCAATTTTCATGAATTCTAGTATCCATGTAAGAGCCACTAGACACATGTGTCTGGGAGAAAGGATACGTAGTATACACAGGAGAATGATTCACAGAAGAAAAGGGCAGAAAAAGAAGCCAGAGAAATATCTAAAACTGAGAAATGGATGGGAAGACCAAATACAAAAGCAGAAAAGTGTGAAGCCAAGTCAGGGACAGTTTTGAAATCTAAAAAGAAACCTGTCAAATTGATACAAACAGGAGTAGAAGAAGTCTTATCCTGTATAGGAATCTCTCCCTAAAAATTTTTTTGCAGTCAAACTTATCAGAAAAGGGATTTTATGTTAAATGCTGATCACACGTTGTGAGCTACAGCCTGAGAACCATGATTTATGTAAAGAGACTCCAATGTAATATTAAAGATAAAGAGAATTACTTGAAGCTAGAGAAAAATACTCCAGCTCAGTTCTTCATCACGTTGGTTGATTAATATTGACTCTCCAGCCTTTTGTGTATTGCCTGATATTCACTACTGCTTCGTCCAGCTGGTGGCTATTCTCTCAGCAACAAGAAGAGAGAGCACTAGTTCTGTTACCTGAGTGGCAGTTATGTGTTAGTAACAAACTTGCTTGGAAAGATTCAGTGATTCATCCAAAATGATGGAATGGGGTATCCTGATCAGTCTGAAGGCGGTGCAGAAAGGGCTTCTGAGTCTCTGTGGGTTTTGAGATGAAGTAGGATTTATTTGCAAGGGTGCAGGAAAAGAAATGTTCTCAGAACTGTTTCTAAGAATAGCAGGATGACTTCTATAGCAGTCCTGTGAGTAATTTGAGAGCAGCATCTGAATCCCATGAGAATATTTGAAGCATAAATGTATATAATTTTACAACAGCTTTTTTTTTTTTAAATCTAACTTTTTTCATTTCCAATAGCTTGACTTGGATAAGAAATTTGCTGTGTTCTACAGTGTTTGAAGAATCTTTGTGAGATTTGGAAAGCAAGAGCATGCACAAAAATCTGGGGCTGCATATTTCTTCACCTTATCTGTGAGCTAATGACTAAAGTCCATGGAAATGTAAGTGGTAGATTGAAAATGAAAGATCTGGGAGCTTCAGCAAGGCACAAGAGAAACAGTCTCAGAAGATTCATGAAGATGCTGGCAAAGCTTCTTCCATGTGTTTCATTTAATAGAAGCAGTCACCATACAGTAGCTAGCATACATATAAGCAGTGAAATATAGTCATGGCCAACACAGAAGATAGCAATGGTTTGACAGTTTGAGGTACTCGCAAAGCAAATGTCAGCCTTTTACCAATACTGAAAGCCATTGATTACAACTCTATTACTAATGGAAAAAAAACAAAACATCGACATTATTGGAGAAAGGAAAATGAGATGTGAAAAGATTAAAGGACAGACACCCTGATCTATCTGAACCTAGCTGGATGCAGCTGAAATGTTTGGAGGATTAGTAGTGGCAAGAGGCTGCTCCTTTTGCATTTCCAAAATCTTGAAGTTGCTGGTCCCAAGGTCAGACAGCTTCAGGGCTACCTTAACTTGTACCTAAATCGTGAGATCAAGATAGTGTTTTGTTAGCAAATTATTGCAAAACTGTATTTTCCCAGTAACAGTGGTTTTCCTCTGGAAACATCCTGGTTGGCAAAAGATATCAAAGAGCATATATCCTGTAATCTAGAAGAATATGTTTTCTTTATATTTTTTAATATATTTATGGTTGCCATAAGCTAATGTTTCTCCAGTAATATAATTTTACATTTTCACACTAGGCAGAAATTTGATCCAAACCTTCTATAAGCCATGCAAAACACAGTAGCATTTCTAAAAGCAAAACTGAAAGTGTATATGTAAACATATGCATATTTGGCAGTTTGAATATTTGTAGCATTCATTAATCACTAATACAGTGGAGGACAGAAAATTCCTGACACTAGGATTCATATGACATAGCGCTTGAAAATACATACAGGAATAGTAAACTATAATTATTGTCTAAAAGTGCAAGTTAACTGTTACAGTCAATGTTATCTACATAAATGCTAAACTAATAAAAACCAGCAAAAATGTATTGCTACATATCATATCCAAGTTCTCCACCTCAAAATACAGCAGCTGACCTTTGAAAGCTTTTAACCACTAAGAAATTTAGCACCAGATCAAGAAAAATGCCCTCATTGGTTGTTTCTGTCTTTGTCCCAGTTTGTCTATTCCCAGACTTTTAAAAACTTTAACAGATATCATTTGTCCTATGAGATCATTTACACTGTGAAACACACCACAGCAAAATTTTTCCGATAGTTTCAGGAGATCAGGGGACATAAAATAGACAAATGTGATGAATTACTGTTTTGCTTGACTCCGCCTCATTCCTGAAGATAAATTGACTTTCTTTCTCTGTTTTGAAACCTGATCTGTGGTTATAAGAGTGTTGCTCAGATGGTATTTGCTATTTCAACAGAGGTAATTACTGTGTTCATTCGGAAGGGCATATCACCAAAGAGATGGTATCTCGAGGCTTCATTGATGGGAATCTAAGACAAGAGTCCAAAGAACATCCTTGAAATGTATTTTCCACCAGATGGCCCTTTGCAGCAATCCAGGAGTATGTGTCCTGGGCATAGCAAGTTTCGTTCTAGTCAAATGACTGGAAAAAAAAGGTTATTTGCTTTTACATTAACAATTGATCTTGCACATAGGTGGATTTGAGTTCTCTGTAAAATATACATCAGTCAGCTGTTCTCTCCATTGACTTCCAAGAAAGTTTTGCTCTTGGATGTTCTCTTGGGGTTTAATTTCCTAATTTCCCAAAATGCTTTACCAATCCACTTTTAGTGCCCACTTTTTATGCCCACTCTTACCGTTCTAAATTGGCCAGTCAAGCCAAAAAATGGTTCCTAGCAATTCCAGATACACAGCATTTTCAGGTACATATTTTCTAGTAACAGTAGGAGAATAATGTGCAGTTACACATTAGAGTGAAATCAAGAGATATGGAATCAATTTACGCCCTTACCACAGAGACTCAGTACCACCTTGGGCTAATCACAGGAGAAAAAGATATACAACACATATCCTCAGACCTCTGGTGATCTAGATGCCTCACTCACAGCCTAGTCTCCCTACCCATCTCCAGGCAATGAACAGATAATTGTTGTAGGTGTCTCCCATTTCTGTCTGTAAACATTATTGAACTTCCACTCCTTATTGGATTATTCTCTATGTGCACATTCAATGGCCAGTGCAGTGAAGCCCAGATCTTTGAGAGTTGTAGACATTCTGACACCAGCAGCATTAGAGCCTGCCAAGGAGGTATAATATCATGGAAGGAAAATAGTTGAAAAGGTTTATTAATTTCTAAATATTTAATTTTTCAGGAACAACTGAAGCATCTCTCTTACAAGGATAGGCTGAGGGATCTGGGCCTGTTCAGCCTCAAGAAGACACAACTGCACAGGGACCTTGTCTGAAAGGAGGGTGTCAAGAGGATGGAGCCAGGTTCTCCTCAGGGGTGCCGAGCAATAGGATAAGAGGCATTGGGCAGAAACTGATGCATAGGAAGTTTCACTTTAATATGAGGAAGAACTTCTTTCCTGTGCAGGTGACTGAGAACTGGAACAGATTGCCCAGAGAGGTTGAGGAGTCTCCCTCACTGGAGATATTCAAGATATTCAAGAACCATCTGGATGCAATCCTGTGCAATGTGCTCTAGGATGACCCTGCTTGAGCAGGGAGGTTGGACCAGATGACCTACTGTGGTCCCTTGTCCTGGTTGCAGCGAGGAGGTGGAGCTAAGAGCTGTGTGGGCATGGCTAGGTTGGTCTTTTATACCACACACGTCATTGCTGGGGGGCATGGTTTTGGAGGGAAGAAAAAGGTGAGTACACACCAAAAGTGCACCATTTTGTTCCCTCTCTTCCTTGGTGAAGTTGACGGCTGCTGTAGCACTGTGGACTCTGTCCCTCCACTACCACCAGCTGTCCCTTCCCATTCCTTGGGGAACACAGCTCCTGAGAGTAAATGCAGGCAGGATGTGGCTCTGAGAAAAGCAGTGAATGCAGCCAGGATGTGGGGCCAAAAAGCGCTGGCGAGCCAAGTGGTGCAGTCTGGGAATGGAGTGGTGGTGACTCCAGCCCAGCCGAGTAGCACAGCTCAGGAACAGAGCAGTGGGGAACCAAAGCCCAGCTGTGCCAGGCTCAGCCAAAGACTGAGCCCAGCAGTAGAAAAGTGGGTGGTGGAACATGGACAATCCAGCTTTTTGGGAGCGTCATCCATCATCGGTTTTCATTGTCTCAGGCAGGGACAGGGAGTGAGAGTGCTCACCATCTTGCCTTTGCCTCGGCAGCCACACAAAACTGAGTTAAGTTTTAACTGGTGAACACCTTTCATGTGTAAAGTGCCTTCTGTTTTGTACACCTTTGTTATTAATATTGTTGCTGTTACTGTGCATTTCTTATTCCATTGTTGTTTGCTTCCAGTAAATTGTTCTCTCAACCCATAGTCTCTGCCTTTTTCCCTCTCTCACCAGACGGGGCCTGGGGGGAAGGGGAGTAACTTCTTTGGAGTTTAATTCCCACCACATCCCTTCCAACTTTACCCATTCTGTGATCCTGCGATTCATTCATGAGATCTGTATTTGTGCATATATATATATATATTTATATGTGCACACACTTGTGTATGTGTGCATGGCTGTACATGCATGTGTGTCCATGAATGTGTGTACGAAACATAGTTTAAAAACAAGGGTATTTCACAGGCATTTAGAAGATCGATTGAGCCATGGAAGAATTCCACCAAGAACCCAGAGCACATTTCCAGCCATGTGTTCTGCATTGTACTTGTCTGCATTTCCATCTAGAATGAATAACTGGAAACACTCTGTCAGTACCCCAGATCACAAGAGGAGCAGGATGCTTCTTAACTACCACATATTTTGTAAAGGAGAAAAGGCTCTTTGCTGTAGTATAAGTCAGATAAGGCTGAGGAGAAGCAATTCTGCCTCTTCCTCCCACACACAGACAATTTACACCTGCACAATTCAGCTGTGCTGAAGCATTTTAATCAATCTTAGAAAATCAAGAATAGGGTTTAAAATTCCCTTCTCCTCTTATACAGAACAGAGATGTAGGAATGTCATATCATATATGTTGCAGCTGGTGTGTATGATGGAAAGAATTAAAAATAGTTTCCAAAACCTTACCAATTTTTTTTTACATTTGTGAATTGGATTTAGTCATTACCTTAACTGAACACTGCTCTTTGTACAGCAAATACGTGTACTTTGTAATTTACAGTGGGAGATTTTTTTTATCTTTATAGAATGTGGAGGCTAGGAACAAAATATGTAAAGCATTATTTTTATCCATGGTTCATTGACAAAAGGACAGTTTTGTCCATACTTCTTCAGAAATGGTGTTTCCTACAATAGTGCCAGCTAAGAGCCCATTTTTCTAAGTACTATGGAAACAGAATAATCTTAAAAGTAGCCCTACCTCAAAATAGTTTACAATCTAGGAAATAAGAGAAAGCAAATAAGAGGTGTTACTCTTTATTCAGCCTGGTATACTGAAACCGTAAAGAATTATATAAATTGTTGCTAATTCCAGTGCAGCTTTGTGATTTGCAGATTAAACTGAAACTAAGTATGGTTTTTCCCTTACTGTTCCAAGACACATTTGAATTTCTGGATCTGAGTGAACCTGACAACCTTCTTTCTCACAAAGGCTTTTAGTTTTAGTTTCACAGTTTTTTAATCAGACTCAGAGGAAAAGGGAAACGTTGTAGGTTTTCTGATGCCTTCTAATCAGAATTCTAAATCAAATGAAGTATCAAAATTAGATCACACTTCTTTATACTTAATCTGAATATTAACACTGTTTATTTTCCCTTAATTTTTCTGAAGTTTTAAAATGCTTTCATATAAACTAGTGAATTGCCTGCAAATTTTAGCAGTTTGAGGTAGCGGGGGGAACTTTGATGGACAAAAATAGCTCTAAGGCCTTGAATGGTGATTCTAACATCTTTGAACAAAAAAAAGTTAATTATCCTGTCTCTGATTCTTCTGTTTAAAAAATGCATCTTCAAATCTCATTTAAAAATATATGCAGGAGCAGTGGTGTCCCTGTTACCTTACAAAGTGCAGATGTTTCTCATCAATTGTTGAAAAGAAAGCATCAAGCTGGAAAGAGGCAGCAAGCGGAGCTCCTACAGCACTGCTCTTGAGATTAGTCCTGTTTGCATCTGGATGGATGTAGACATCACAGAAAACATCTGTGGTTATGAGATGAACTGACAAAGCAATGTGATTGCAAGAGAGGAGGATATCACACCAGAAAAACTGGGCAACTTTGAGGACTGGAGTAACAGGAACGAAGTGAAATTCAAAGGCTAAAATCAAGCATTTAGATACTAAGAAAAAAAGTTACTGTAAAATCTGAGATTCTCAGCTAGAGCAACTCAGGAGGAGAATGACATGTATACATTAACTGGATACAAAACCATTCGACCTACCAATCTGCTATAACCAAATAAAAAGAGAAATACATTCATAAGCTATATCAGGGACAGGAAAGGCTTAATATCATTAGTGCAGACCCTGGTAACTACCTCATATGAACTATTCTGCACAATTACTGTGTTTCATGTTCAGGAAGGATGAATTCAAGCTAAAGTAGTTGCAGGGATGGGCTATTCAACTGGTCTTGGAAATGGAGAGCCTAGCATACGAGAAGAAAATGGAAGATTGTGGTCTGGCTCATCTAGAGTATGGGGACTGACATCATAATGGACTATAAATATATGAAGGGGGAAAACAACTATTTAAGTTGGCAGACAGTGTTGTCCTAAGAATGCACGGGTATAATCTGATTATGAATAAATTTAGGCTGGATATTAGGATGTTTTTTCTTAATTAGGGAATGAAAACAGAGATAAGCTCCCCACTGTGAGCATGGAGGAGAAACACGTTGGGTTGTTCTAACACAACAGGTTGTTCTAACACTAACAGGTCAGTACAATAGAAGAATTATCTAGCATAGGTGCTCATGTCAGTAGAGCCACATAAGCTAAATTAACGTTTTGCTCCTTATCACTTTATAGAATTATTTTAACTTATCTATGCAAAACTTCATTTTTAAAATGACGTGGTGTTTCATCAGATGGACTGAATCTTTTAAAAGTAATCTATATACCCAAACATCATAATAATAATAATAATAATTTGTCCAGGGGGCCCCTGGTGGTCCAGTGGTTAAGGTGCAGCACTTTCACCGCTGCGACCTGGGCTCGATTCCCAGCCCCCCGGGCAGATGGAGCTCATCAGCCCTGTAAGGCAATCCATCTAAGAGAAGGTCACTCTAAACAAACCTACGTTCTGAGGACCTCACTGCCACTGTCCAAGCTTGTTGCTCGGCCCTGTAAGGCAATCCATCTAAGAGAAGGTCACTCTAAACAAACCTACGTTCTGAGGACCTCACTGCCACTGTCCAAGCTTGCTCGGCCCCGGCAGATGAACCTCAGGATTAAACGGTGGGCTCAGTTCAGCACACACTGGGTCTCACCTAAAAAAAAAAAATCCACTGCACAGGCTCAAAGGGTTAATGACCTTTCCCAAATCTTCGCTTGCAAAGACTGGTCATTATTATTATTATTATATACCCAAACCCATTGAATTAATGCAAATAAAATACATGGGTTAAAATATTGGGAATTTAAGTATTTTTCCCCAAATTATTTATGTTTGCCAGACTGTGCTGTGGAAGATAGGCAGAAAACTTTTTAGTTAGTTGTCCAAAAAGGTTGTGATATTATTTTAATAATAGTGCTTTACAGGGCTCCCCAAAAGCCAATAGTTTCATTCCTTCCTACTTGTTATGTTTAACATCCATTGTATAAAGACAATATGTGTAAATGTTACTATATAAAGAAAGTTGTTAGTTTTATTGTTACGACCCTGGAGACTTCAAATATTCCTAGAGAGCTGGTGAGCAGTCAGAAATAGATGACGCCAATATATGCTGAAAGGAATAATAAATCATTTTGGCACATTTGTCCCTAAATTTGTGTGTCTGTGATCTGCGCACTAACATGTACTACCTTAACATCTGACAGACTACAGACAGCTTCAACATCATTTTCATTTGTAACTGACTGTGATGTCTCAAAAGAATTCATTTCACCTTGATAACTAATTTCTTTCTTAAGAAAATATTGAGAACTATGCAAAAATATTTATTGAGTCCAGTCTTTTTCAGAAGGATTTAGTGTGTTCTTTTTCTTTATAAATCAGCTCTCTCTGAGATCTGAGACTACCTTTTTATGGTTCACAAGTTGTTGTTGTAATCAACTTGGCTGCAGGCCCAAAGCAAGCTGTGTGACTCAGTGACAGTTGCAATCAGTGCAACTAGGAAAAAGACAAAGAGCCGATACATTTGGAACCCACAGCGATGGATGAAAATATTTGGAGAGCTTTTCAAGCACTCTATTGGTTGAAGAGTTTCAAATTAATCTGATGTTTAAAATATTAAATATCATTTCTGAGGAATATGTATACAGAATCTAATGCTGCCAATTTTTTTTTTTATTTAAAGAGCATTACATTTCAATTAGATATGATATTGTTAACAACAAAATGTTTCACTCTGTTGCTGTGCACTACAAGACTTTTGTTTAGGAAATGCTTAGATGTGTTTTAATACAGGCAGTAAGTTACGCTACCCTAAAGCCACAAAGTGGTCAAGAATGCCATTAGTGTTATGCATGACCTTAACTCCTAGAAACATCAGTGAGATTTAAATATGGGCTACAAAGAAAATTCTTTGAATTTAACATGTCCATTTACCATCCCAGAGCTTAATATATCTTCATGAAAAATAACAGGTTTCCTATCTGGGATTTGAAGATTGCTTTGAAACCAAAGATGTTACTTCAGTAGAAGATATCTAAAATTTTTCTTCCTATAACTGATAAAGTCCCTTGATACAAATCTCTTGTGTAAATTCTTTCACAAGCATTTTGGTAACATTTATGTGATCTGCTTGTGAGAGGAATCAGGAATCCATGCTAACTAAACACTATGGGGATGAGTTGAATATAAGGTGAGATACAGGCCATGTTAAATAGTTACACCTGTTCCACATTTTCTGCAAGGAGAAGAAAAACGCACAAAACATATGAGAATGAGTTAAAGATATCCTGGATAGCTCCAACTTATGTAATAGTACTCCCACTTTCTCTGCTAGCAATTCATTGCTTCTTCATGAACAGAAATGTACTTAAAAGTCACCCACAATCACACATATGAATATAGTCCCACTCGCACATTTGTACAGTGATTCCTACAATATTACCTTGTATCAAGCAGCCTAAAAATGAATTTTTAAGGAAGAATATACAATACACACTTTAAATAGCCCTGGGAACTCAGCAGATACATCAGTGAGAACTATGACATGTCCCCCCCATCACGAAGAGCCTTTGGTTGCATAAAAATTGCCAGATTGGCTCAGATTAGTTGTCCATCGAGTCTTGAATCCTGTTTTTGAAGGTGACAAGTACCAGATGCTTCAGAGGCAGGTGCAAGAAACCCCCATACTGAACACTTATGTAATAGAGAGGGTTCTTCCTAAAATCAGGCAGTTGGTGGGTGGCTTGTGCTTCACAGCAGGAGACTTTATAATGCCGTGAAATGTTTATCTTCATTATGTAACTGTGGATGTGATTACCCATCTATAGTCAGCTCGGGCAAAAAGTGCCACAGGGCTTTTAATAAACACTGCTAATCAGGACCTTGTTTTATTTCTCAGCTGAGAGACATCAGAACAATTCAATATCTGAGAGACCCTAGAGTGTTATGCCAATTTGCCAGACTGATCATTTTTTACAGTATAGAAAGTGCTCATAAGTAGGGTTCATTTAGCCATCTAAAAGTTGAGCGTCTGGTCTAAGCTAGGCACTAAACCATAGATACATCCCAGTCCGAGTGCTGATAACTGGAAGCAGTAAAATTTTAGGGCTACACATGACAAGCTAAAATTGGGGAAGTAAGCAAGAGGACTTTTTGCTTCAAGACCTTGGGAAAAAAAATCTCTTAGGCAATTGGAATTAAAAATAGTCCAGATCCAAAGTAGACTACAATTCTAAAATAAGATTCATAATCTCCATTACTTTAAACAAAGAAAAGGTTTGAAATAAAAAGATGAATGTGCGCCATAGTAAAGAAGTAGGAATCCAAACATGCAGTATAAGTACCAAAAAAACCATCTATACTGGATGCTTGACTTTTAAATTAGTTTGTATTGGTGTTTTAAATTTTTACTCTCCTTCCCCAAGTTAAAGCTTTTCTGCTTGACCTCACCAAGGCTTTCAATACTGTGAGCAGAAAAGGTCTATGGCAGATTTTGGAATGTTTAGGTTGTCCCCCCAAGTTCCTTAAAATGATCATCTCACTCCATGAGGATCAGCGCGGCCAAGTCAGATACGGCAATGCACTTTCTGAGCCCTTTCTAATAACCAATGGTGGTAAACAAGGCTGCATTCTTGCACCAACCCTATTCACAATCTTTTTCAGCATGATGCTCCAAAGGGCCACAGCAGACCTCGATGAGGTATCCTCGATGAGGACGGTATCTACATTCGATATCGTACTGATGGAAACCTATTCAACCTAAGACGACTGAAGGCCCACACTAAGACCTTAAACCATCTTGTCCAGGAGATGCTTTATGCTGATGACGCCACCCTTGTTGCCCACACAGAAGTAGCTCTCCAGCGTTTAACATCCTGCTTTGCAGACGCTGATGAGCTCTTTGGGCTGGAAGTCAGCTTAAAGAAGACAGAAGTTCTCTATCAACCTGCACCTCAGGAAGTCTTCTGTCATCCCCATATCACCACTGGCCAATCAGAGCTCAAATCAGTCCAGCAGTTTAATTACCTAGGCAGCCTCATCTCCTCAGATGGTAAGACTGACGAACAGACAACAGGTTAGCAAAGGCATATAGTGCCTTCGGAAAGCTTCATAAAAGAGTTTGGTGAAATAAACACTTGAAGAAAAGTACAAAGATCAGTGTTTGCAGAGCCATAGTGCTGTCCACTCTTTTATATGGATCCGAATCATGGGTCATCTACCGCCACCACCTGCATCTCCTAGAACGCTTCCATCAACGCTGTCTCTGTACAATCCTAAACATCCACTGGTCAGATTATGTGACTAATATGTCTGTTCTAGAACAAGCAGCAGTCACAAGTATTGAGGCCATGTTACTGAGAACACAGCTGCGCTGGGCAGGACACGTCTCAAGGATGAAGGACCACCGCCTCCCTAAGATCTTGCTTTATGGTGAACTTGCCACTGGCTGCCGCAAGAGAGGAGCCCCAAAGAGGAGATACAAGGACTCCCTGAAACAACATCTCAGCCTTGGCCATATTGATCATCATAACTGGTCTACTCTGGCCTCCAGTCGGGAGGCCTGGAGACACACCATCTATAACGCTGCTGCTTCTTTTGAGAAAACACACAGGATCACTCTCGAGGAGAAAAGACAACACACAAAGAATCGTACCCTGTAGAATATACCACCTAAGGAGTCTTTCTGCTGTGCCTTTTGCAACCAGACATGTCCATCTCGTATTGGCCTTTTTAGCCACCAACGTGCTTGTAACAAACGCGGGTAGAGCCCTTCCCAAATCTTCATTCGCGAAGCCCAGCCATGATGATGACAATCATGCCATGAGTTAATTCAGCACAACTCTGTATGGCTCCTGGAAATAACGGCACATACAGGGTAGTTGTCACACCGGTTTACAGCATAAGCCCATTTGTAGGAAAATAAGCAAGCGCAGTGGAGAAAGTCTCTGGGTTTAGCATTCTTTTATACTAAAAGAATTTTATGAAATGGCAAAAATAAGCATGGTTGAAAAGGATATTGGAGTAACTGGGCACCTAAAGTGGTGTAAGGCAAGGTCCCTCTTCGCAATCCTGTTACTGTGCAGTCTGCTCTCTAAAGCAAGGACTATGTACAACATTCACTTATGCTTTAGCTAACACTCCATTCAGACCTTGCATATCCAGTCCTGACTCCTTTCTGCTTCTACTGGAATGGAAAAGCTTGACAAAGTTACGTATTTCTCTGAATATCTGAGGGACCTTTAAAAATATAGTGAATATTTCCACTCTCATTTCTAGAAGTGAGAGAAATCGGGATGGAATAAGAATTGTCCTCCCATGAAAGTCAAGTGATGTAGGAACCTACTTCCTCATGGCTGAACATATTAAACAGTTTTGTAAATGCTCCTTGTTCATTTTACTGCAAAAGAAACAGGTTTGCTTTAACTCCCTGCAGTGGAAAATTGAAACTACTCTCCCAGCTGTGCCCTAAAATGAATTAAAAGTCTGCATAAAACTGACCACAGTGTCTCAGCTGAAATCTCTTCAACTGCATTGCAAGCTCTTGTTCCATTGTGCCATACCTTGCCCATTTTTAAAGTTAATTGCCAAAGACTACACAACACAGGGGCGGCAGGGCTGGGAGGAGAACCAGAACTGCTGATGGGTCATTCTTGTGTTCAGTGCATTAGACCATAGCTTCCCCTAGACAGCACATTTCTGCATGTGGTACAGAAATGTGTCTCTGGTTCCTATTTTATATAGGCTGAAAAGACAGCAATGGATCTGTACCCAGCTGCTGGCCAGCAGGTATTTCTGAATATAATTGGGACTTTCCCTTTGGAGGATCCTGAGGACTGATTTTCTAGGTGAGTATTGATAATAACAAATCAAAACTATAAAAAAAAAGAAACATATGAAAGCTTATATTAAGAACAAGATTCTAAATAAGATTTTTGCATGTTCTCCACAGAATATTTACTTCTTAACCATTTGTGAACAAATGAGATTGCTCATTTTCAGTGTAGTTACATTGTCTGTTTTCTTCCTTGTATTTACACAAATTTCGTGGTGTTCTACCAAGACACACAGTTGGCAAAAATCACCACTGCCTCCAAAAAAAGTAGTTTTGCACTGTCACCATCTTCTTGCTCCCTCTTCCATGTTATCCATTCTTGGGCAAGCATGGGTGGTATGGTTAACTGGAAATACTCAGATAAATCAGGGTTTTTTCCTCTCACTAGTTTTAATCTGGGTTAATTTCCCAGTGCAGTTCATTGCCCAACACACAAATATTTAGGCCACCTAAGGCACAAGACAGGGAAGGGAACAGAGTAGGAGGAAGCTGAGGCTGCTTCTTTCAGTGGCAATGCTGCCCTAGCTGGCCATACCTTATGGCATATAAGGTATCACCAAAATCAAACATGCTTATCCCAAAACATCCTGTAAGCATGCTCAAAAAGGACAGAATAAACTCCCTGAACAACTGATACTGCAGATCACCACTGCAATTGTTGTGCACATCAGCCACATCTGCCACATCAAAGACACAACAGCTGGTACATCTGAAAACGCACAAGATGTGTTCCCCATCCTCCCACCCGGGTCTCCATTTTTCCAACACATAGCAGCAATTGTTAGCATTTTTCCATCCAGTATAGATAGTTCCAGGTTACTGCAAATCAGTAACTGGAATAATTTATGAAACTTTGCCATTCTGATGAGTTAGATCCATCTCGAATACATTGGAATTGATACAGATTAGATGTTAACATTGTTTTGTATCTTGTTGGAATACATTTTTTGAGGCAGTAGTGTCAAGTAGAACAGGCAACTTTTTTATCCTGTATGCAATAATAGGCTTCCTGCTTGTAACTTAACAAAATCTGACTTTGCTGATATACTAATATAGATTTAATTAGCTCGGTCTAGCTAAAACCTTAAGATGTGTGTAATGACCACCCAGTGTTTAACTCACACTAGGATTGTGAATGAAAGCTACTACAGAAGAAATTTCCAAATGACCTCTACTAATTTTCCTCAAAATGGCAAAACATCCATCCAGCCTCCATTTTTTGTAAACTTATCATTAGCATCTGCATACAAATATAAGTATCACTGCGTTTTGTGGACACAGAGTTCAAAACTTCCATATTTGGGAGTTAGAGCTATGAACTGGTCACTTAAATTCTGCAATGACTGACTAATCTGGATTGCCATTACTTAACTTCCACTGATCCTATTATGGATTTTAAGATGTGAATGCCATGCTGATCAGAATTATGCAACCCAACCTCCATAATACAACTATATATAATTCTTCTGCCACAGACTCAGTCCTGCTACACTCCATGTCCACCCCCGACCACTTCTTTCATCAGAGACATTCATAGACACACATGAAGCCATTTCAAGGAATGATGAATAAGCAGATTGGGACAAATGTACACTGGTTCTACATTCAGTTATAGCATATGAGAAATGTTTTAGTCCTACTTCTTCAAGTAAATATATTTTGTAACACAGAGCTGACTGCTGCCTCATCATAATTACTCCTGGTTAACTGAGCATTTTCAACTCCAATGCTAGTCACAAAAGCCGATGCTTATATGGGATGCATATATGTGTGAAAATTACTAAAATACAGAAATTCAGAATGCATACTGTTTCACTTAGATACACTTCTTGTATGTTATATGGCTTCCTAATAACATACATTGCCTTCATTCTGCTTCAGCAGTAACTGTTGCCTCCCCATTTCTCATTTCAAAGTCCACAGTTGTCAAAATGTTAGAGCAGAGCAATGGTATTGACATATAAACTAGTTTTGCTAAAGTGAAGCTAAAGAGGCATTGGATATGGGAAAACAGCAAATGCAATGTAAAAAATCGTTATTTTTAACCATATTTGACTTATTCCATACTGGGCATATCTTGTCTCTAGCTAAGGAGTCACCTCTGTACCTACACCAAAAAGTGAGTACGCTTCAGCAGCTCCAGTGAAAACTCCCAGAAATTTTTCTTTTTAGAGGTAACTTTTCCAGGTCATAGAGAGGAAGACTAGATTTCAACTCAGGACATTTAAATTGTACAGTTTGTAACAAGAGAAAGAAAAGAGGTACAGATGTACAGAGAAAGACAAGGCCCCAAAACATGTGGTGCTTGGGACACAAAGTAGTCATTTGTCTGAGGTTTCTGAATATGAGGTTTCTGACACATATGCCTAACCCACTTCTGCCTTGTTTGCACAGGCAGGGTTTACATGTACTTCTGAAATGAACACTTGCACTGAAAACACCTGATCATTTAATTCTGCTCAAAAAAATCAAACCTGGAAAGCCCCAAACCTTTGGTCAGCAAAAGAACACCAGTACTCCAGGATTGTGTTCTTCAGCCTTTCTAACCTGGGCAGAGGTAAACAAACAAACAGAATTTCAAAATCGAGAAGCAGACCAGTGCAGATTTTCTGTCATCTTCATGATATTCAGATGAAGTGAGAGAAACTGCTTGCAAGACCTCTGACTCATGCAGAGCCATACTGCACCATGACACTGCTTGCAGAAGTCAAAGAGCTACCATAGGCAAAGAAGCTGTGGGTCCTTCTCCCCTTACCTCCTCCACACAGACAAATAAAAGTCACAAGATGAGTTCACATTTTTAGTTGACCACCGAATACACATTCTGTTCTTAATAAAGACACTCATGAAAACCTTAAGGAGACTGAAATGATTTGAAATTATTTGTGGTATATTACAAAGCAGCTCATTTTATTGAACTGCCACTATGAAAATATTTTTCACATTGAATATATTTAAAGAATTAAAATAAAAAAGGCACAACTAGATTAATGATCTTTTTGTCATCATCATGTCTCATTCTTCAGGTGCAGTGAATAGAGCTATACCACCATCTGACAAACTGAACTGATTCTTGAGCATTCTTGTACAGGATCACATTAATCAACTTATCTTAATCAAAACATCAACTTACTGAATGTTAAATATTTCAACTTTGAAGACAGAAGAAAATCAGAAATAAATTTACAGGATCTTTATCAGAGAAAGCACAATAGCAGTTTAGTGTAATTGTTCCATTATGTTTATGGTAGAACCCTTTTATAGAAACATGGAATTTCAATCCATAGGAATATTGTAATGAACATAAACCATCTAGAAATGCAACGTGCCTTTTCTTGCCTGCTATGCAAGATAAAAATAGACTGATGTTTAAAATGCTCTAACACCCTGCAAAATAAAAACCTGACTGAAACTGTATATGTTTAGTGAAAACGAACAATTTCCTTAACAAATACCCTTCAGAAATGCAATACTGCCCTGCTTCTGTGCATTCAAACAGATGCTGCAAGTTTATAGTCTGGCCTTCAATGATGTGAGGCACTCCAGGTTCCCTTGATTTCCCATGTTCCTGGTTCTCCCTTCCTTGGGAAAAACAGTAGTGTGGGAATCAGAGACATTATTATTACCAGGGGATCTTGCCCCATCTTTTTCAAACAGAAAGACAGAACACTCATTGCCATTCCTACGGCACCACCACAACTGGGAAAAAAATCCCCCAGTTACATGAAGAAACGAAATGAGATTACAGTTGACAGAGAAGGCTCTGAGAGCAGCTGTGAAAAGGCGAGGAAGAAGACAAGAAGCTGGGAAAAACAAATGCGCATTAGGAAAGTGATGTCTCTTACAGTAGCACTACTGGTTTTGGTTCTCCATGAATTTTGGACAATGAAATATATCAGCTGGAAAGTATACATACAAAGACTAAGCAGGAAGAAATCAAAATCCAACTGACAAACAAAACCACAGTATAATCCTTTATTATAGCCTAATTTACTTGATGGTCTGACTCATGATTTTTGAGTCCTGGGGGTTTGCAGCACTGCTCCACTATTTCATCAGATCAAGCAGCACATTTACCATGTAAGTTCCTGAAAAGGGATTTGGATTTGGTTGCTGCTGCTTCTTGATTTCACTGCATTACCTGGATCAAATATGAATGCTTCCATTTCGGTGTGCGTTTAGAAAAAGGACAACTCAGTTTACACGCACCCTCCCGCGCCGCCACCCACTAAGAACCGCAGATTTATAGAGTTAAGGAAATAATTACAAAAAGGGCCCCGCTTTTCCACATCTTCGGCGGGGTACATTGGCAACAGCCTCACATGGCATCACTTAAAGTAGCGCAGACCCAGGTCACCGTGACCACTGCTCCTGTTCGCCAGTCCCGCCGCGCAGCCTTCCGGCGGGACGGGGGAGCCGAGGGCGGGCGCTCCGGGGGGAGAGGCCGCTGGCAGCTCCCAGGCAGGGGATCCTGCTTCACCAGACTCCCGCGCTCCCGAGAGACACCTGCACTCAGCCGCTGAGTTCACTTCGTCTTAAAAAAGTAGTAAAAGAGTGGGAGCTCAGCCCACGGGCGGAGAACGCAGCGCTCAGCCGCGCCCGCCCCGAGCCCCCCGCCGCTGCAGGCGGACGGACCGGGCCCCTCGCCGCCGGCGGCCCACTCCCTCACATCACTTCCCGGGATGCCCTCTCCGGCCCACAGCGGCGGCCCGGGGGCTCTGCGCGGGCCCGCACCGTGCCCAGCCCACCGGCCGCGCTGTCGCTGCGCCCCCGCCCCAGCCCAGGGCCGGCGAGACCCGGGAGCGGCGGCCCCGCGCCCCCCGACCAGGAAGGAGTGGCGGCGGGGCAGCCGCGTATCCCTCCGCGGCGCCGTGCGTGCGTGTGTAGCGGCGGCGGCGGCTCCGCGGGCCGCGCGTGAGGCAGAGCCGGGGGGAGGGAACTACTTTCAGGAAACTCGGGCGCCGGGCAGCGCCGGGCGCCGGGGGGAAGGCGGTGGCGCGGGCCCGTCCGCCGGCGGGCGCAGGTCAAGGGGATTACTTTGCTCCCCTTGCTCTTCTCTCCGTTCTCCCGCCTCCCTTTCCCCCGTGGTTATTTTGGATCAAGCTGTGGCGGCGGAAGGAGCCTGAAGTCAACGCTTCCGCCCAGTTTTCCTGTGAGGAGGAGGCGGGGGCGGCCGCGAGGAGCCGAGGCGGCGGCAGCGGCCGCTAATGGAGTTACTGCTGGGGAGGAAGCGCCGCCGCTGAACTTCCCTGCGGGCTTTCTCCCTCTTCTCCCCCTCGTCCTGCGGCCGGGGGCTCCTCTCTCGCCCTGGCAGCTCCGCTCCCCCTCCCTCCCCGCGCCTCTCCTCACACAAACAGCCGTGACGCATCCTCGTTCTCCGCCGTCCCCCCCCTTCCCACCCCCAGGCTGGTTTAAAACGCCTCCCTCCCCCCGTCACCAGCCTTCTCCTTGGGGCCGGCGCGTCTTCCCTCCGCAGTGGTCGGCGTCGCTTTGGAGGGGGTGGGAGAGCCCCGTCGAGCGTCTCTACCCCCCTTTTCCCGTCCCCCCCCCTTCCTTCCCCGCCTGTCCCGGCCTGTGGCAGCTCCGGTGTCTGGAGGAATTTGTGCCGCCGCCTGCCCCGGCTGTGCGCGGGAGGCGGGCGGGCAGGGAGGGAGGCGGCCGAGCAGCAGGAGGAGGAGAAGGAGGAGGAGGGCAGCAGCGAAGGCGGCTGCAGCGGGAGATGAGCTGCAGCGGGAGGACGGTGCGGTGCAGCTTTTTGCGGCAGGAATCCGTCCCTTGTCTCTACAACTCTGTCCCCCTTTAACCGGGAGCAGCTCGAGAACAGAAGATCCGTGGTTGTTGCTGCTGTTAGCACCACTACCTTCACCACCACCATCATCACCTTTTAAGATAAGGGAAATACGCTGCACCGCCGGACAACAGGATTTCGCGTTTCCAGGATAAAGACCGCTCTCCTCCCCCTTTTCCCTTCTTCTCCCTCACTTCACCGCACGGCCCGTGCCCTGGCCGGGGGCGGCGGACCGGGGGGGTAACAATGGTGAAGTTTCTGGTGAGTTCTGGCTGCGCCCTGGCTGCGTCGGTGCTGCTCCGTGTGCCTGTCGGATCGTGGTGAGGAGAAAATGAGCGAAGAGACGGCGACTTCTAACAACGAGTAAGTGGCCGTGCCCTCACCTCCCCTCCGCCTCGGGATGGGGATGGGGCTGGGGCTCGGCGCGTCCCTTCGGCTCTGCGCCCCGCGGGGCCTTTGCCCGCGCACGTACGTGTCCTGTCCTACCCCTGCGCGGACTGCGCATTGCTGCTCGCGTTCATGGAAGCCCAGAAGCTCCCTCTTTGTGAAGGAGCTTAGTTTGGAAGGGCTGCGAGCCGGCGGCCAGAAAAGCTTGGTTTAGTTAAAGCCCGATAGAAAACGGTGCAGATAACGATGGTGTCTTGGAGCGGGAGGATGGGTTTAGTATGCCCAGAGAGGTATCAGCACGTACCATCTCTGATAATATCCTATTACTTGTAGATATTTCACATGGAAACTAGTGTGTGGGAGCTTCATCCTGCAGGAAACTGCTCCTGAATTTTAATTGGATGAGTCAGCCAGTGTAAATACAGCTTAAACCTACCCTAAAGCTCTTTTTTTTTCTTTTAATGAGCACTTGTGACTTTTTTTTTTTTATTTCTCCTCAGAGAGAAAAGGGACAGTTCAAGGATCTCTTAATATTTTTACTGTGAGGGGTTTGAAGGCAATCCAGAGGAGATTGTGTGTGTGTGCGGCTGTATCCCCTTGAATGTAATCTGTCTTTGAAATACATTTTCGGTCGGAGGCGATAAATATTTGTCAGAAAACATCCGAGTTCTTTATGGCATTGAAAAAGGAATATGAAGTATTTTGAAACTTTTCCTGTGATCGGGAAGTTTAGAGTTGATTGCTGCGGTCTCCGAGCCGTAGCGTTACGATTTGCGATGTCGGGGTTTGCTCGGGCTGATTTTATGAATGATGCGGTGACTGCCGCGGCCATGGCGGTGGAGAGGGAGCGCTGCGCCTGTTGTGTCTGGGGGTAGCGATGAGGGGCAGGGGAGCAGCCGGGCTGCCAGACAGGGTGCGGACGGGGCTCCGCCGGCAGGAAAAAAGGATTTCCCATTTCACTGCCTCCCTCCAGGCAAAGCCTGCACACCTTCCCGTGCGCTCCCCCGAAGAGGCGTTCGGGTCCCCGGGGAGTAGCGCGGGCCGAGCCCCGCGGGGAGCGGGGCCCAGCGGGACGGGGCTCGGGGCGCTGCCGCCCGCGGCGCTGAGCGGGCCGAGGGGAGCCGGGCCGGGGCAGCCGCCGCGCCGCCCGCGGGGCCGGAGCCGGGGCCGCCGCCGCCATGTTTCCTTTTTTGTGAATCGCTCTCATTTGCATACCACAATCTCCATTCATAAAAAAAAAAAAATTACAGAAAAAGAATTGCTGTCACCACCGCTGACCTGCGGCGGAACCTGCCCTGCGGAGCGCCCGGAGCGGATGCTCCCGCGCCGAGGGCCAGCCTGCGGCCCGCGGCCGGCGGCGGAAGGTCTCCAGGACCTGCTGTATTAATATGTGCTGTTCGCTGCTTGTTGACACAGTTATGTGGGAAATATCAGCTCGGGGAGGTGCTGGGAGCACGTGATCCGCTCCATTCATAAAATACCTGGCTG
Organism: Lepidothrix coronata; assembly: GCF_001604755.1. Classification (NCBI taxonomy): domain Eukaryota; kingdom Metazoa; phylum Chordata; class Aves; order Passeriformes; family Pipridae; genus Lepidothrix; species Lepidothrix coronata. The sequence continues at coordinate 2,043,513 of NW_016690318.1, forward strand.
TCCATTCACAGTGCAGTACAGTGTCTGCATTCAGCAGCCTCGCAGATCAGACCTGCATGGGAAGGGAGAGGCAGCCAGGCCGGCAGGTTTATCGGAGAAGGCAACAGAAAGAGGGCCTATGGCTGCGAGCACGGGAAGTCACTGTAGAAGGGGCTGTAGGGGGGACGAGAAGGCTTATTTTTATAGTTTAAGTTTGTCCTTTTCCTATAAAGGACCATTAATTCAGAAGTGCCTTCTCGCTGTATCATCTAAGCTAGGAAGAGTTATATTCAGAAAATGTTGAAATATTTTCCGCTCCAGAAATATTGACCCAAAAATAGAATGCTGAAATTCAAATTCGTTATTATTAACACGCTTTGAAAACAGTATATTAATCCATTTGGAGTAATTTACATTTTATTGAACAATACCGTCTTAGATATGCAAAATATCAACCTGGTGCAGAAGGGAGTCAGTCATACCTAATGAGGCATCTGAAAATGTTGCCCATCGTAAAATACAAGTGACAGTGAAGACAACTAAATTGATAGAAATCAGCACTGCGGTTCATTTTTGTCTACTTTGAGAATTTTACAGCAGATTAGCAGTCATTATTTCTTCTTAATCTGTGCCATGGCTAAAGAGACCTCTGAAATATCAGAATACAGGAAATGTTTTTATTATGGCATAAATTGTTTAGAGGTCAGTGTCTTAACTTTGATTTTAAATATATTGAAAATTAAAAAGATAATAAAATTGAATGAAATTTACTGCTGAAGAATCCCTAAAGCAGACAATATATTTGTTTGATGTAACTGTTTTGTGGTTGCAAGTGTTAAAATGGTGATGTTCGTTGCTCACGAGTACCTATTTCATTAGCCTAACAAATTACACTGAGGTGATCCTTAATTATACATTCATGGAGTGGAGGAGGCCTGTTGTTACCGCAGCCTAAGAGACTACCTGAAATATTACTAACCTTTACTTAATATGAGAAAGGAAAGCTCACATACAGTATTTGGTTTGAGTTTATTCAGTTATAGAACTGAATGTGTATAGTCTTACAAAGCACTGTAAACAGTGATTTTTCTCAAAGAATAGATTTTTATTCTTTTTTACTTCGGTTATTAGAATTTCAGAAGAAAAATAAAAAGTGTTTCTCAGTTGCTCTGCTTTTTTTGACAGCATTTTTGGTGAGGCCAGAATTGTTATTTCTCTCTTGTTCCTTTTACACACAGTACAAGCATGTCACTTTAAATGGCTGGGAAATTCGATTGAAACACCAGATAAACCATTTGTGAAAACAGGACAGATCCACAAATGGAAATTGATCATATATTCAAAATTCACTCTGTTTAATTTTATCAGTATCATTGATGATATCAATGGCCTTGAGCTTATTAACAGATCTTTTCTCATATAAGAGTGAATACGAGTACTTTGCAATGCATTTTGTGTCATTGTGACTATAGCAAGTATTCTGGTAATTGAGTGTTATTTGTTTATAAAACTTCATTTTATGGAGTAAGATATAAATATTTGTGGTGTCTAGAGTTTGACCTCAGTTAATGATGTTAAATTCTCAGTGGTGGTGGGAAAGATTAATTAAAAAGCTGCATTAAGGACTACAGGTTCCTTCTCGACCATGAACATATGGAAGGCAGCCTTATAAAATTCTCATTGCTACAAAATGAGTCTTCGTTGGTGACTTTTACATTGTTCTTACAATGATGTTATTGTATTTGTCGGATGGTGTTACGTGGAAGTGTTTCTATACTTCCAGATAATTTTAGTCTTTTTCCCCTCAGTGGTGTTTTGCAGTCCGTGTGGACAGCATCAACGCAGTGTGTTCACAAATACTATCAGTTTTTCAATTAAGGAATTTGTAGATTTGTGGACTCACGGGTTGATTTGCTATTCATGCAACTTAACATAATGTCAAAGCAGGGAGGTCAGTGAGCACTGTACCAAATTCCTGTTTTGGTGGCAGATTTTATTGCTGAATAGAAATACTACTGAATTCAGTGTTAGGTACAACAGAATAATTATGTTGTGTAGTCCCCATTCAGTAGGGATGAATGATGACAGGCTTAAGATGGAGTCTGAGTTGTTGCTGTTGAAAAGTGGGAACACTGCTTTACTGGCTTGTTTACCTTCCTCTGTATTGCAGGTGGCCACTTTCTTGTGCTCTTGAATTGTATTCAGAGGTGCTTTTACATACTGTATTTTTACAGATTCAGACTGTCATATGCTAATTGTTTTACCGCATAAATACGGTTAATCTTATACTCATTTTCCTAGATAATTTAATAAAGAGATTATAAATTAGATAGAGTATATAGTAATGCTGTGTGCTTAACAGCCTCTAGATTACGAAGCTATAAACATCTTCAAGTGTTGATTTGAAAAGTAAAGCTAAACTATATTTTTAAATAAGGTACTTGATTATGTTTTCCTTCAGTATATATGAAAATCCTGTTTGTACTTCATTTGTGATTCAGAATTGGGTTGAATCTGTATTACAAGCTAAGATACTGAAAGATGAACATGAAATTGTATCACAAAAAGTAATGCTAATTACTTTAGGTTTATTGGTTCTGGGAGGATTTTAACACTTGTCAGCAGGCTAGTATTTTTTCTGCTGTTTGGGGCATATGTAGACTTATAAATTTTTCATCCCTTAATGAAAGGAATTTGTAAAAAGAAGTAGTTTTTTTAAAGAAAGCATCTTTTAACCCAATTGATTGTATTAAATCTTGCAATTCTGATGTATTTTCTTTTGAGAGAATGTTTCCTTATAGAGTCCTTGGGAAGCATTTCCAGTCTTATGAATTGCTTCTTGCTGTCTGTTTGGCTTTATGTTACGTGACGCTATTTTGAAGGTGAAACTGAATTTGCATGTTACATAATCTGAGAGTCAGTTTGGTGTGGTTTTGTTGGTTTTTTTTAAAGGTTCATTCTAGCAACAATCTTTGATTACTGTGATACTGCAGAAAAATGCTTTTGGGATGTTGCAGCATAACTGGAGCCAGCAATAATATTTCAATTAAAGAATGATGAGTGTTTCCCTTGTTTGTTCATTTAAAATTCAACGCTCTTGAAGTGTTAAAGTGACAGTGAGGATGTCAGTGTGCCTTTTAAAAGTAGAGACCTTTCTTGAAAGGAATGTATCTTGACAAGATTGGAAGTCACAGGATTAAAGCTGAGGGCAATATGGTGGTTTTTAGGCTAAACACTGGCAGTTTTGTTTGTTATTTACCCATTCTTGTGTATATCTGGAGAAATTGTATGTATTGGTGATGACTTGATGGGATTACAACAAACACCGGAAATAAAAAATACTTTTCAGAGTATTGATACAAGCTTAAAAAGGAGGCAGAAGAAATAATTTTGTCTTTTTCTGGCTTTCGTTCCCCTGATTCAAAACAAGTAACTATGATAGGACATACTGTGTATGTTGTCTTAAATGCTGTTGTTCAAATGTTTAAATGTCTGCCTTCTTCCTCTTAATCTTCTTTCTCAGTTGGAACATTTTGCAGTTTCCTTAAAGGAATTTGAAAGATATCTGGAAGTTGCCATTTTGTTCAGGATCCCAGTTGCTTTATGGCTGCCTTAGAAAGGAAAAATCTTTGTCTTTTCCCTTTCTGTTTTAGTGTGCAACAACATTTAAGCACGTGAATTTTAGCTAACACAGTTTGCACAATTATTGAATGGCTGGAATTGATTGTAAACAAAAATTAAATGGTCATTAAAAATATAAAATCTGTTCCTTCTTCTCTCCCTTGAAAAATATTCATACCTCTTTCTGAAAGCACTTTGTGTTGTTAAGTATTTATTTAATTACTGGCAATTAATGTGGTACAAATATTCCAAATTAAAATTCAATAAGATGGAAAGACATTTGCAACATTTTTTATACTTTCTAATACTTTGTTAGGTGTGTCCCCTAACCAGTCTTGGTAGTCAGCAGAAATTATCTTCAGCAATGGTTGGTTTTTGAGGGAAGGAAGAGGACTGGATGCTCTTCTGTATTGACATATATTTCTAGTCTTGAGACAATAGCAATATATACTTCTGTTGCACTTACTTTTTTTGTATTCTGTAAGAGAAGATTTTTTTTTTTTTTTGCTGATGCTTAGACTATGCTCTAGTAAAATCTGTTGACTGTCACTACTCCCTGTGGTTTTTCTCATTCATGAGGTGATAATATGTTGTATATGGTAACATATTTTATGGTATATTTTACTAGGGTAAGCCTGGTACTTCTCCTACTTGAAAACTGTAATAGGAATCAATCTGTAAGACTGTGGTGGCATTGAACAATACTTACTTGTACGAAATAAGCAGACATTTTAAGTGCATGTGTTTTCAAATCTTTTCAGACTTATCTTTTATGTAATAATCATACTGATATCTGTGATATCAGTTTGTTAAAAAATATACGTTAATTTATTTATATTCATTGCTTTATTTTAATTTTCCCTTACATATGACAAGAAAAGAATTTAAAAAAAATAAGCAACCTACAAATCTTTAGGTATGCTGAGGGACAAAAAAATGTGCATTTAAATGCTCTGAGTATTAAGATTTGTTTATAAATGTGATTCTGATTAAATAACAACTGACTTGTATGCCATTGCAGGCACTAACTCCTAGTGCCCCAAATAAGGTGGGGAAAATAGATGGTGATAATAATAATGTCCCAATATAGTGACAATAAATGCATCTATACAAGGAGGTCACTCACAAGCATTTTTTTTTCTAAGAACTCACTGTCATATGACAGTAAATAATTCAATTCAAGTAGGGAAAATAGGCCACAGAAGCTTCATCAGTTACTGTGTTCCATTCTGCATTGCTGCCTCATACCAGGCTTCCATTTAGAACAAAATATTTTTCATGTGTGCGCTATGCAAGAATTCCCCAAACGTGTATAATTGAAACATCTGAACCATCTTAAAAATGAGGTGGTAAAGGATCTGTTTCTTCTTCTCCCCCCCTCCCTGATGTATTAATTGTTGTGTCTTCACTACTGCTATTTGTGATATTTTAATTAGATGAGGAAGTCTAATTCTGTTACAGTGAGTTTAACACTCTTCTATTCAGAACCCCAGAAGAAATTCTGTGACCCAGATGTTTGGCTTGAATGGTTTTGTGAGATAGTGTTGGTTTGAATGGTTTGTGAGAGCAGGTATCGTTAAAATCTATGGAAGAGTTGTCTTTTTTTTTTTTTCTTTTTTTTTTTTTAAGAAACTCCAGGAAAGCAGTACCAAATAAATAGGTCTTCCCCAAGATGATCTGACAACTGTTGACAACTACCCTTTTTTCTTTGGGTCCTGCTGACTAGTTGCGATACTAAACTGAAGTTTGTCAAAGCAAAAACGAAACTGATTTATTTCAGTTTCAAGTCAAATGCTGTGGCCAAACAAGCACACCAACAAGGAGCATCGAGAATTTCATTAATGAATCAAGTCATTACTGAAAACTAGTATCAGGTTTATTAAAAATTGTTTCTGAGTCAGACTGCATAACCCCAGACTGGTAAGATGTAGCTGTCAGTGAGGATTCCTGCCTGGCATTTTTTTTGTTTCAGAAATTGTGCAGAACTGTTTTGGTGAAGTGGTACAAACCTCGAGGGCAGAAGTTATTTCTCTCTCTTTAACCTCTTGAAGGAATTAAGTAAGGGTAGTGAAAGGTGTGAGTACAGAACCTGCTCTGATTTAGAAACTTTTCAGCCTCTCAGATAGGATAAAGTATTCTGAGCCCTGGGTATTTCTTTCTCTGCATGATGTGCTTACTCTACTCTGGATCCCAGTCCAGCACACCTTAATATGAAGCCTGTGATTGAGGCCAATGTATGTTGAATCTTGAACAGGAGCACAATTTTTAAAAGGTGTAAAGAAGCTTGAGTTGAGGCCCATACATTTAAAATGGGGAATCTTGAGGGGGTTTTTCATCTACAGAAGTAGCTGACCTGAGGTACCAAAGCTGTATGTTTTTAAGCACTAGTTGTTGTTGATAATCACTGGTCTTTGCTCACTTCAGAATAATTTGGAAGTTTTCTAATAGGATAGACTTAGGATGGGTATGTTTGTGCTCTCTTCTGAGGGCAATTATCTATCTTGTTACAAGTTCCACTTGTGGTTCAGATGGTACTGATGTCTGGGCTACTGGATACAAAAAAAATTGGGGTTGCTGTTTCTAATTTTGCAAGATTTTAAAGGAAAAAATGGAGAAGAAATTGATTACTGGTACCAATGGTATACAATGAGCATGCCAAGGGAATGCAAAGCTGTAAAATTAAATGCTTGAGAATTTTCAGGCTTGAGAGCTGAGATTGTGCAGATACAATCCATGTGGCCAGGGTGTATGAATTTTGATGATTTTGATAATAAGGCAGATCCAGGAATATAATCAGATAGCCTGGGTTCTGCTCTCAAACCTTCAATACTAGGAAATACCCATTTTCTTTCTTTTAGATCCTTGTTTGCCTCATTTGCTTCTCCTCCTGTGTGAGGGAGGAGGACTGCACCTTCTGGTCACGCACAGATGTGGTGCCTGTGCACCTTCTGGTCATGCTGTGTAATTGAAGAGTGCATCTTAATAAGCATTAAAATTCTGTAAACACTAATACTGAAAGGTAAAGCAGTGTTCTGACAGGTTTGTTAGGGGTTGGCTGTTGACATGTATGGGCTTATTTGCTGTGGAGGCACCTAACATAAGGGTTTCTGTGGTGTCACTTGTGTCCTGGAGGAATAGTGTCATTCATACTTCAAGCATGTAAGTGCAAAGTACTTGCAGCTCTCATTGAAATGAAAATGCCAGTTGCTTATCATTTCTTAACCAGTATGTTTTCTTTCTGGATCTTTTTTCCTTCCTCTTTTTTTTTGATGGGGGAAGGGCAGGCAGGGCAACTTACAGGTAAACTGTGGTGTTCACAAAATCTTTTACGATGTTATGCTATGTGCTTCCCGAAGAAGTTTGTGTGTGTAAAATCAGGCCATTATTACAGAGCTGTTTTAATGCATTAAGGCCCATAAGTGTTGACAGAATCTTGCTTCATCTCCTACTTCTTTCAGCCTCCAGAAAACTTTTTAATGGATGTGTAACCACTGCTTGAGCAGTCTTGTGATGATCTCTAGCACAGTACTTTCATGCTTTCTGTATTTGTACTGAACGGGGCTCACTTAAAATATCTTATATTGTCCTAGCTGTATTCAACTTGACACATCCTCTAGAAGAGCCCCCATATGCACCTTAAAATGTACGTGCTCTGTTACTATGGTGATGGAGAATAATTGTGCATGTTAACAACCCTGCATTAGGTAATGGAGGATTTGCAGAAATCAGTTAAGCATCTGCCTGGGGCACTGAAAACTGAGTTGGTGACCAAACTCCACCTCAGCCTCTTGGCTGCAGACAGGCTGAGGGAATCTTGTTATGGGATTACATGCTTCCCTCTTCCCCCTCAGGTTGTCTGAGGGGTGAAGACGACTTTTTGGTAATAGTTTCAAAAGTTGAAGTAGTGTTGCCTTATCACATGCTTTTTAAGTATCCTGCATCATATACTTAGGGTGTTCTGCATAGTGTAAAGGAGATACTTGGGCAAGCAAGTTTAATGTTTGTCACTGATACAAACCCGATTTTGTTTTTCTTTGAACTCTCTAGGCTTATGGTGCATGAATTCACTAGCTTTCATTTCTCAGTTAGGCCACCTGCAAATTCTGCAAAAGGAGAATATGTCCACATTCATTCCCCTGAAGCAAGGTAGAAAACATGAACTCTTCTTGGTCTATTGTGTATGAAGAACAGGTCTATTCAAGGAAGCTGTTCCAGAGCAAGACATGAATTTAGAGTGCTGTAGTTCCGTATAGTGTAATTCTTGCGAGGACCTTTTATTCTCCGTATTCTGGAGTAAGTTGTGGTTAACTAGGGGAAAACTGATAAGCTTAGTTAGCTAATTAGAGGAGCTTTTTCAGGTTCTCTCCTCTCTTTCCTTCTCTGCCGTACCTTTTTAAAACTGTAGGGGGTTTGCATTGATTACTTAGTTATTTGTTGGGTTTGTTTCTTTGTGTGTTTTTTTTTTTTTCCATTTGTTTGATTGTTACTTCTGAAATGGCATATCTTTTCCATGTTTGCAGGTGTGTTGGCTTTTAGAGACTCATCCCTGTAGGTTTTGGTTTGGTTTTAGCATTTTTAGGAAGCATTTTTTTCTGAGTATTTCTCTGTATTAGTGTTCTCTAACAGCTTATCCTGAAAAGCTTCTCTGGAAAATAATATACTGGTTATTGTCTCTTTGAGATGTTTTCACTGGTGCACTGAGCACCCTTACAGGTCTTAATACCAGGGTTTTACCCTTGAGCAATGGTAGCAAGAAGCCTGTTTTTTACTGCTCTGGAACAATAAAAACATAACCCAAATACAAACATGTGTTTCCTTTGCTGTAGAAAGACAGAATGCTTCCCACAGGCTACAAGTTCATCGTCCTTTCAGCAGTGAAAGAAGAAGACATTACAGAAATGTCGAAAATCAATGTTGAGTCACTTCTTTGCTACAGAAAATTCAACTTTTTTGATATTTGCAAATAAATCTTCCTGCAGTAGAACTGCAGTTATAGGTATATCTCCTTTTCCAAACGAAATCAAAATGTATGGATTAAACTTGAAGAATAACTGGAAATAAATTTACCGAGTCTGTTATTTCAGCTGCTTTTTAGGCCTGAGCAGCTACTAGCAGATACAGGATTGGCTTTTCTGTGTTTTGGCCAATCTGTGCTGTTTGAGCTTGATCCCCACAACTGAAGCTCAATGGATGAAGTAAAAGCTTCAGGTTAGTTTTAAGATCCTCATACTCCTTTCATCAAGAGCATGCAAACAATGAGCTTTGATGGATTTATCATCCCAAATAGAGCACAGTGATCCAAACTTTTGCCATGTGCTTTAGAAAAAGATCATTTCAGTAGAGAAGTTGCAAGAGATATCCTAATTAAATTTCACATGGCCAAGGAGGAAGGAATAAGTGTCACTTCTCAAGGGCAAGAGTGATTTTTGGACAGGTTTTCTGAGATTGCTTCACAGTTTTAAAGGCGATTACAATCAGATAGTGCAGAAATTGTAATATCCTATGGTAGAGATTATCTGCTTTCTGAGTTTTTTGTTTCTTTGCTAACTTATAGCTATGTATTTTACAGTGGAGAAAACATAACTGCCCTTTCCCAGAGCATTAATATCTGTGATCTAAGGTGTATTTGGTGAGAGGGGATTTTTTTACAATGTTGTTACTCCTTGACTGAGACAAATATTCCCTTATTTTGTCTACATAATAAAATGTATATTTGATTCCTGACAAATTCAGCCTTAACAGTTGAATTGAAAGATGCTGTTCAAGCTTTTATCATTAACAAAAAAAAATTTTGGTTGTATCGTGTCTACAGTAGGATATAACTTCTGTTATCTTTATTTACACTGGAAAATGGTGTTCTCCAAAGGACTGTTTTTGCTTTCCTCTGCAATGAATTCTTACTATAGCTCTGCAAATAATTTTGTCAGAATTTACTTCTGTTTGTCTCTGGAATATGTCCTTTGTCAATAACAGTGCTGGTCAAAAAGTAGGAAAATCTTTTGTTCTAACCCTTTCTTCCTACAATATTCCAGTAGATCACAAGAAGCTTGGATCAGTACTTCTCACACTTTAAATAGCCAGGTAGTGTTTGTATGCCTTTAACTCCCATGAGAGCATGATCAGAAATTGCTCTAGTATCTGACAGCAGAGACAAGGAGGATTATGTATTAGTTTTGTCTATGATTTTGTAAGGTTTGTTTTTTCCTAATGATAAAACTTCTCTTCATTAATCTTCAGTTTCTCGAGCTCCATTATATACCATTTTCTGCACAAAGGAAAATGTTGAGTGCATGCTTTATTCATTTCAGTACTGTAGCAGTAGTTGCCCAGTCTCGTGGTTGAGGCTGCTACCAGTTAGGTTCCAAGATCCAGAGGAGTTCAGTTGACTTCAGTATTAATCATATTATTTAGGATTGTACAAAATTATTTATCTGTGGCTCTGAAGGGTCTGAAAGTTGCTGCTCCTTTGTAAAACTATGCAGAAAAGGGTACTCACAAGCAAATCTTCATAATTCTATGGGTGTTTTTAAGAGGCAAGTATGAATTTCTTTTTAAATGCCCCCTCCCCCAGGCAGTAGGAAGATTTGTCATGATGTAACTAATATGTGCTATGGGTGGGTTTGTTTTAATGGGTTTTGATAGACTACATAATCTGAAATTCTTTTCAGAATGGGTTTGAGGGTTTTGTTTGGGTTTGTTGTTTTTTTTCCAGACCATTTCTGTTAACCTGTGAAGTATTTCAAAATAAGCTACAACTGTGTAAGAACATGAGCAGTTTCACTAAATATAATGGTACTAGTGTTGTCATTTTGACAAAAAATAACTTTGTCTCTATGTAGTTAATAGTTACCTCTTAAAGCAACTAAAGCAAATTTACAGTTGAAATCAGTTAATGAGGGAGAGTGGGAGTAGATTTATTTAAAATTCACTGAACTTAAAGGCTTGCTTGTTTGCTTTTTAATGGTAAAGCAGATCTGTGGTTTGAAATGGTTTGGGGAAGTTTTTGTGACAAGGCAAGTGATGGTTCGGAGGGGTCAGCTACAGTTTCTCCTTTCTGGGAGACTGGAAATCTTCCTTTGAAAATGTTTTAGAAACTTAATACGTATTGAAGGTCTTCAAAGATGCAATTAATATCTGCACAGAGTGTTCCAAGAGCATCACAAATGAATAATAGTACTGTATTATCTTAAGATGTTAATGCTGCTGTTACCTTGGTATTATTAATGCTTTACAGAAAAACATAAGTGTTGCCATAAGGGATCTGGCAAAAATTCTTGTTGTCATCCTTTTCCTGACTTTTCTACTTGCTATGGAAGTTGGTTAAATTCCACATGCATCTGTTTTCCTCATTAGAAGGTTTGAGCTGAAATACGTTATTTGATTTTGGATTCTTTGACAGGAAACTTTGCCATGTAATTGTTTGGTAGGGCTTCATTTGACTTTAGCAATAATTTAGTTTCAGATGATTTATCTCTTCTTAATTCAAGTGTTGTGTTTTCAGGCATTCAGAAGTTAAAGTGAATTGAATTTGCTATTCCAACTTACTCAGTTTTAATTTTTTGGTATAATTTTCTGCTCATGTTTCTATGTTAGAACTTGAAATTAGTCTTAGTATCTAAATGAAGTACTTCAGTATCTGTGTACTGCATGGGTATTTCTTTAAATGGTTTGTCTCACAAGAACCACATGAAAAAGGGGATGAAGGAAAATGGTAAGCATGATGTTCTAGGGAGGAACTTAGCAATTCAGTTTTGTTAGGAAATGCATTGAATTTATGGTCATGTTAGTGTCAGCTGCATGCTTTCTGATGCCAAAGTAGTGTTTTAGCAGATGGAGAAAGGGATTGAAAGGTGCTGGTACTCTTGGGCTTTGGCCTTGAGCAAGGACCTTGTGAAGTAGGGAGGGGATTGCCTGTGTCACCTTTCTTCAGTCTTCATTCAGTCAAGGCTCATTCATTAACACTTGGAAAGTGGGTGTGTTTGTTGTTTATTTCGTTGTTTGGTTTTTTGTGTGTGTTTTTTTTAAGATGCTATTTTACACTAGATACAATTGAGATTCAAACAAAGGATTTATTGATTAAAAGTTAGGTAAATACTTCAAAATTTGTCTCTGTGTTCCACCTAACTGTAGGTCTGTCACTTTTGTACAAAACCAGAATGTGTTTAATGGAAATAAATTGAATTCAAGGAAATTCTAACTGTTTATTTGGACCAAGGCAATACAGACTGTAGATGTGAAATCATAGGGCTTTGAGAGAGCTGCTGAGTATTTTAAAATAAGTTTTTTCCGCTCATTCCTGTTAGTGGTGTTGGACTAGAATTAAATTACACCAGGGCTGGTTTTGTTGCATGAAACACTTTCTCAGCTGTAAAATCTTGGTGATGTATCTTCAGTGAAACTCTTGTTTTTTCAAGGTGGTGTTAGAGGGATGAAAGTATCAAATAAAAATACAGGGGAGGCATGTGGAAGGGCAAAAGTAAAGCTTCTGTAAGAGCTACCTATGTCTACAAAATATATTAATTCCTTTCCCCTTATTTGAGCTGGACCTTCTGCCGAGACAGTTCTACTGTTCCAGCTGGGGCTTGCAGAAGCTGTAGTGACTGCAGGAAGTGATATATACCATTCTTTTAATTCTCAATGGCATTGACAGTTACCAAAGTTTCTTTTCTTTGCTCAAGTCTATCCTTGCTGCAAGTTAAAATGAAAGGCAATAGAGACAGTAAGACAATGCTGAAAAGATAAAGAAGACTGACAAGGAGAGAAATCTAATGTCTAGTTTTAGGTATGCATTTAAAAATCAATTAGGCAAACTGCTGGCATTAAGTTTCTAAAATTATTTCAGATGCCTGTCTTGCTATTTGAAAGATCTTCTTGTAGCAGATTTTCAAGTTTTTTTACTGAAGTATATAGTACATTGAACATTAGAGTCCGTTACTAAGACGGCTTCTCTTATTGAGTTATTGCCCTGTCACCCAGTGCATTGGGTTCTGGAAAAATACCTGGTAAACTCCACAGCCTAATTGATGTACTGTTTGGAAGTGTTGGAAGCTATAGAGAGTTTGTCTAAGAATTGCTTCTAGTCCTACCGCTGGTATCCATGGCAGTAGTAAGAAAACATTTTTAGGCAATTTTTATCAGCTTCACTTTTTAGCTTTCTTGCTACTTTTAAAGAATGCCCAAACACTATTCTCTGAAACTTTAAAGAAAATGCAAAGAGAAGTTTAAATGTCTCTGTGGGCTATGCAGCTGCCATTCTTTATATGAAGAATGACAGGCTTCACCAGAATGTCTGGCTCCTAAATCAGGAGACCATGATGCTGAAACACATTAGAGCAGTGTTATTTATATTCTGCCAAAAGCAATTATCCTGCAAGACTTATAAATATATGTTAGCTTTTATGTGTGTGATAAACTCTACAGACTTCCACAGAGATCTGTAGGTCTGCTTAGAGTGATATATTTAAATTTTTGCAGGACTGAAGCCCAAGTGCTTGCATAAAAAGATGTTTCGAGTTGCAGGCATATGCTGATTATTCAGTAGTGTGGCAGAAGTGCTTCTTTGGGATTGGTCTGTTAGGATTCAGATTGTTACTATGCTGAGCTAAAGAGTTTTATATTTAATGGTACTTGATAAGAGTTGTTTTAAGAAACCTGTTTGGATCCACGAGGATTCCTTTTCAGCAACAGCTTCTAAGTTCCCAAGGGCTCTTATCTGTCCAAGAACCCTATTTTTAATTTCTGTGAATCCTTTACTTTTATTCCCCATGAAGATTTATTACTCCTTAAAAGTATCTTCAGCTAGCTCTTTCAAGCCCTAAAAGTGGCTTTGTTTTGTGCTGTGTCTTTTTGTCACTGGGACAGAAAATGAGCTCCACTGTTCAAGAGGAAAGGCCTGTACTTTGGGTCTTGGCTACCAAATAGAGCAGCTTTTCTGTTCACCCCACAGCTGCTGTTAATGTTTCATTCTGCAACTGCTAGAGGATGGGCAAGTAACCATCCTCATACGAGACAAAAATATAACTCCATTAGTCAGCTGGCGTGGGTTGTTGAAGCAGAAATGCAGGCAGTATTTTCTCCTGGTGGAGAAAAATCCATCACATCCTATTAAAGTTGCCATTAGCTGACTATAGGGCAATGTACATTTCCTGAATCCACGATTGCTCGTTCTCCTTACTTTGATGGCTGTCTACTTTAAAACTTGTAATTTAGTCATAACTATTATAAGCTCATGTTACATCTCTGGGGTTAAATCTATTTGACATATAATCTGTCTGGGAAAAGCCCTTTAAGAAATAATGGTTCTTGATACTAACTGAACCTCAAATTATTGTTGTGTGAATTGGAGAATCTTGTTCCTAAAGAGGTTCCATGAGCTTTCTAAAATCTATTGCCCTATAGAACTTGTAAGATTTAATATTTTAACTATTAGATTATGTAGTATTTTAATTCACTGCTGTTAAACACAGATTTTGAAGTTTCTGCCAAAGGTGGGTTTATTAGGGTTTTGTTGGTGTTTGTTTGTTTGTTGGTTGGTTATAGGCTACTGGCATCTTTGACATCCTCTTACCAGTATTCATTGTAAGGTTTAAGTGAGCAAGGGTTATAACCCTTCAACTTTTTCACTCCAACATTTGAACCCTTAAGTTTTTAGATGCTTAATCATCATAATTATGGCATAAAGCAGAACCAAGAAAATAGAAAGATGCCATCTTTTCATAGCTGCTTACCAATGAAAAGAAAATTGTTTTTCTTTGCTATTCTGGAAGTGGCAGTCTTTTGTCATGTGTAGAGTCATGTTTCAGTAGAGGATGATTTTTGCTTTCTAAGGGAGATAGAGATGTGGTCATGCTTCCTCTTAGTTGAGTGCTTAGAGATTTTGTTAAAAACCCTTGGCCACCTCATTTGTTGTTTCTTTAATTGTTTATGTATTTTCTTTATGTAGTGTGGACAGAGTGAAACGTTCAATTTCTTAAATTGAGAGGGATGAATATTTAACCTTAACATAAGGATTGAATGGTTCTTTACAATAACACTTCTGCTATTATTGTATCAAATGTCATGGATCTTTGGTTGCAGGTTACAGGTGCATTAATACCTATAAATTAAAGGCAGAATATTATGCAATGTTATCTTGTACAGACCATGTCTGTCTCCACATTGTGTAGGATATTGATGAAGAAATGAGGCAATTGCAAACTGTGGTCTACTTTTGCTTTTTATTGTAGTTATGTTTCAATATAGGCAGAGCCTGGATGTATCTCCAGCTGGTTGACAGTTGTTTGTCTCTGGTTTTTTTATTTCTTTAGGGCTGGTAATAGACAATGCCTTCTGCTGCTTTGGTTTGTCTCCCTACTACCTCTAGTAGAGCTGCTTATTGTTATTCTCAGTAAGCTATCTGTGGGGTCGTAAAGAACTTAAGAACATAGCAGTGAGCAGAAGAGGTAAAATAAGAAAATTAGATTACTGTTATACAAATATAATTACTAGTTGAATTAAACTAAAAGTAAAAATCACACAGCTCCAGCTGAGGGAGCTATTTTCTGTCAAGTCACTTCCTTGCATGTTCATGTAAGTCATGTTCCCTAAAACTTGGTATAAAAATGTTGACAGAATTTTGTACTATTTTATATAAGAACTTTTTTTCTGGGCTTAAAGCTGCTGTAAAAGGCAATTATTATTTTGGTAAATTGAAAATAAAGTATCTGTAAAAATCAGTTTTAACTTCCCAGCAAAGGAAATAAGCAAGATCCTATTTCATTGTATTTGATCAGACAATCCTAGTTTTACCTGAGTTAAACACAACTTTGTGTTGGGCCTTTTTGAGAAACTTATCTGCTCTTCACTGAGAGTGAGTAGTAGACTATCTTCTGAGGTGCTGTGTCTTGGGGTGGTTTTCCTATTGGATTTTTGCAGTTTGGTTTTCAGTAAAACTTTAATGCTTTCCCTGCAAGAAAGGAAAATCCATCTCCACCTTATTTCTTCTTGGCCTGGCTTTGCCTGGCAGCTTCCAGGCAGCTATGGAAGTTTCTTTTCAGCTTTCAGCCTTTCTCTTTAGTCTCACTCTCCCACTGGTGGGCTTGTCCTCTGCATGCATTGCTCATCAAACAGGCACTGTTTTTTCTGCAATACAGTAATTTGCTTTATGTCAAACCCATGTTGTGTGCTGAACAATGCATTCAAGTCCTTGATTTTTCTCTGGACTACTTGAACTTGTGTGTAGACAGCTGGGTAGTTTTGTGAGAGAAGCTGGAGCATGCTGTAAATGCTTGTGGGAGTATGGACAGGGCTGCTCTTATCCTTGAAGCAACATTATCTATATTTCCTGCTCGTTACATTAATATATAGGCAAGATATAGTAACTGGTCTCTATGAACATAGGCACATGGATGCTGGTATCTGTTAGGCTTTAGCCCTTACCTGCTTCTCTTCGGATTGGCTTGGTAGGGAGCTTGTTTTGCCTCTTACGAATTGAGAGAGAGTGCCATATGGTCTGGTAAAGTTCATGTACACAACCGTGATCCAGTAGAGGAAAGGCAAACTCCCAACCCCCCTACTGCTGTTTCAGAAAGGAACAGACAGGAGGAAGTAGGAGTGAGAACAGATTTCTGGATAGATTTGTAGGCAGTGGGGTGAATTCTTAGCACTTCCCACCAGAAGTTTATTCTAATAGGCAATGGGTTTTAACCATGTATATACTGCTGAGGAAGCTGGAACATGACTATGAAGAGTAAATGCATAAATAGACTTACAGGGCTATTTTCAGTTTAAAATTATAAAAGTATTTATTTCATATCTGAAACAAGGCCGTGGTACTCTCAGCCTCTAGTTGTGTAAAGTTAATTATGGCTTGATTTTTTTTTTTATTTTTAACTTCTATTTTTTTCAAAATTTATGTGCAATTGAATGTGTGCACTACAGGCTGTATCTGGAAAACACTACTGTAGCAGTATCCTGACTGACTGAGACTTTCCTAAGGTTTACACCCGGTGTATAAATAGTTCTGCAGTGATTGAAAAATATGCCAAATGCAACAGAAATTTTTTCCTGGTTTCTGGGTCCCTTAAAGCAAAGGGGTAGTGTTGTCTATTTGTTCCCAGAGAGAACAAGAGAAACGAATGGATTTTTATGTTACATAAATGGCTATGATATTGGTCATCAGTTTCAGCCTGATTTAAACCTTTACTACTTTACTGAGTTAAAACAGTAAATAAGACAAACAGAAGAGCAATCTATTTAGAATTAAAAAATTTGTATAGACTAGAGAGCAACTTCTATGGCTTTCATGTGGTTTAAAGATGATTTTATACATAAATGCCTCCCTCAAAATGAATAGTTTAGATGAGTCTTAAAAAAACTGCGTAAACCTGCATTTCTAATGATGAAGCACAGGCTGCCACTGAAAGCAATAGTCTGCATTCACGTACACAACCCTAGCCTTAGATATAAGGGGCACATGACTGTAGGTGATTTGGGGCACTGATCTGTCAGAACAATCTTTTTGGGATGATGGATTTTCTGTTTTGGTTGCACAACCAGTTCACTTCACAGTTGCATACTGAACAAAGGAAGTAGGAGAGCTGTGCCTCAAGACTGGAGAAGAAAGGGGTGAGAATTCAGGCTGGATTTAGGTGTGTAGGTTTAGTTGCCTTCCCATTTTCCCACAAAAGTGAGTAATTTTTACCGCAGACCTACAGATGCTGAATTACTGATAGAACTCCACACGTATGGCTGTTTAGACATCTCCTGTGAATAATACCTTGCAATTAATAAGGAACTCACAAAATGAGAGATCTATGTACCATTTATGTGCTATGTATAGTTAGTATATTATACTCCTATCGTATAACTGTTCAATGGAGCATTGCCCTTTAATTTGTCTCCTGGAGATGGATTGTCTGTCTGTGTCAAAATGCTTACACGAGTGTAATCTGGAAGCTGGTTTTCTTCTGAATGCCAGTATACTGGAATCCAGTGTTTAAAGCTTGAAATTCATGGATTTTGTATTTCCTTGCATTCTCAACAAATACTGAATAACTTTCTGTAAATAGTGATCCTTATTAAAGATGAATAGCTGCAAAACTTGTAGAGTTTTCACATTTTGTGGTTTTTTTCTTCTTCCTCTTTTGTAGAGGGGAGATTTGTATTTCCTCTCCCTTATGTGCTTGGCATAATAATGAAAGCGCACAAACTGGGGAAAAAAAGTGGTAACAAGCAACAGTGGTTCGTGATGCCAGTAGTACTGCAATTTGGAAAATGTGTTGTACCAGTAAATTGACGAGTCTCAATTTAAATTTAAAGAGTTTCCCTTACAAGTAGTCAATTAACAGTATAGTCACTTCTGCAGTTTTTGTTATTCTTTAATATGAATAAATGGTTTGTAGCAGAAAAGGTTCAGTTGCCAAGTGAATTTTTCTAGGTTGTTTTTAAAGGCTACTTTTTTATTTTAAAGCTTTTTTCTGGGTGATATTTCCTTGAATATTGGTGACTGTGCATCAATGAAGATGAAGTGATGAATCACTTCAGGCAAATCACATTTGTTTGGTATATATTAAACTTCCAAATAGGAACTGCTATAATTCTTTTTCAGTGAAGAGATCTAGACTGAGTATGCTTAACCCGTCCTGAGTCTTATTGCAGTTTGTATTCAGGCTTCTAAATTCATGTAGTGGGACTACAATCTTTAGTGTTAATTTTTTGTAAAATTATCTGTTTATGTGTATGAAAGTTTGGCCAGATATGCTGTTTCAGTGTTTTAAGCAGCAAGATAGTGCATGTTTCTTTTGTCTCTGGACTGAAAATACTAGCTTTTACATGGATTAATGATAGGAAAATTGAAAGTTACGTGTGGGTTATGTGTGCTTATAATTGATTTGCATCTTGTGATGTGGTTTTAGTTGTATTTCTTGAAAATTGTAGTTTCTCTCACCACATTGTGAGATAAACTTTTTGCATTGTTCAAGATACCTATTTTTTTGTGCTACCAGAGTTAATCCCCTTGCATCTTCTGGAATCAAGAGTGCTTTTCCTTTGTATATTCAGTAATTACATAAGGAAATTCTGTTTGTTTTGTTAGCCTATAAACTGGGCTTTACTAAATACAAAGAGCTCCAAAACCTCTCACAGTAAGAATTCTGAGAAAGAAAATGTACATTTCTTAGGAGGAAAACTGTTCGTAACCTTTTCACATGGTTTGTCTTCGTAATTCCACACATATGAAGCCAAAAAAAGAGGAAAATTTAAGACCTAAGTTATGTCGATACTGCAGAAAAAGGTCAATTGTGCCAAACTTTGTGACTTAAATTCTGAGGGTTTGTAATGTTAGTTGTGTCTTAATCTCAAAATATATATATAATGTAGATAAGCAGGCAGGCTCCAACTGGCCTGTAACGTGACTGACCCCTTCTTTTTCTGATCCATACAGACTTAGGTGAATGAGTTTGGCTGCAGCAGCTGCTGATAGTGAAACAAACACTCATACACGTGTTCAGTCACTGCTCTGGAACTTGTGTTGAAGTATCATATCTGCAGAACCACTTCGAGCAGTTACAGGATGGCCTTGTGACAAAATCAGTAATTTACTGATTAGGGTTGTATAATTGTTCTGGATCGAAGTTACCCTTTCTTCTGGATTCACATGAGCTTTCCCAGTGTTGATCACTGCAAAGCTGCAGAAGCAGTGGAGAAAGTGCATGGTAGGAATGAATTATCAGGGCAAGAGAAGGATGGAGGGTGATTCTGACAACAGTGCCAGATTGAAGTGCTTATAATTGTAGTGCAGGTATGCAAGTTGCCTTGGATTTGTTAGTAGAAGATAGTGTAGAACTGTCAGTAGTTTTGTATTCTCTCTCCAGTCTGTGTTAAAGGACCTCCTGAGATCAGACTGCAGAGAGTAGTTACAGGAAAGATTAAAAGAAATCTGATTGCTGTGTGTTTTCAGCTGTCTCTGCGTACTCACTGTGGAAATGCTTCTCAGAACCTTTTTGTCCACTCCTTGATACTTAGCAGTTTTCCACCTGTGTTATTTAAAACTGATAATATGATATTGATTGTAATACAATAACTTGTATTTGCTGGAAATTACTTAATCAGTTAAAAATGAGAAATTTCTATTTTTTATTTTTATTTAGAACCAGGGTAACAGATAAATCAGTGTATTATAGAAAGCCATAGCATAAGAATTGCATGTTAAACAGTGATATGCATTGTGATTATGACTCTCATTGCTGAAGGGCACCCAGTTTTTTCTCATGTGTCTGCTGCTTTTTTGGGAAAAGGAGATGCTGCTTCTTCTCGCTTTCCTATTCCTTCTGCATCCCTTGTTTTATTTTATTGGGATTTTTTCCTTATCTTTTTCTTCCTTTTTTTTTTTTCCCCCATGATGTTATTTACTTGGTAGGGAAGAATTTATGCAAACCATATTTCCCCCCCAGTCTTTTCATGTCACTGACTTTTGAAACATCTATTACTTCACTTTTGTTACTTGAGTTCTGGCATTTTTAGCTCCCTCTTCTTCCCCTTACATAATTCTTAGGCAATCTCTTCTTTTTTGTGCTTCCTAAAGAAACAACTGTCAGCTGCTTTTTGGCTTGGGTTTGTGGGGTTTTTTTGTTGTTGGTTTTGGTTTGGTTCTTTTAATCGGCTTTTTATGTGGAATAGTCAATATCACTTTTTAACTTAGTCTTTTATGAAACTGCCTCAGCTAGATGGTTGTGTTGAGTACTGGTCACACAACGCTTCCCAGTCAACACAAGGCTTAAGAAAACAAGGGTGAGCTAAAATTGCAGAGTGACAGTGCTAGAATTCTTTAACTCAAATTGTCACTTCTATTATTACGATTATTAAGAACTAAAAAAGTCTTCTATCCATTCCTCACAGTATTATTAAAATCACAGGCAAATGAATTCTGTCTCAGAATTACTGCATGTAATGTTTTTTCTTAGAGAAAAAAAAACATTAGAGAATGTTTTTTCTTCTCTCCCAACACAACTTTTTGATATTTGAATGACCAGATTAAAGAAGTAGAGTCCTGAAAAACACTACTGTACCTCCTATATGTAAAGCTCATATGTGATGAATGCATTCCCAATGTTGGGTTTTGAACAAAGTCTACAGAATTCTGTCAGATGGACTTCTATGATACAGCTGGTACTTGAGACTTAAATTCCTAAATAGTGAAAAATTTGGCTGATAAATTAGAGATTGTCTGTTAGCACCACTAAAGCAGTTACTTGTAATATGCTCTTGGTCTTTTGACCTTGCTTTTCAGGATGTATAATAAAATGCTGATTGCTTTTCTTCAGCTAATAAAACAGTTAACGACTTCTCCTCGCTTATTTGGATTACTTGAACAGTATCCTTGCAGATAAGAGTACTCAAAATTCATTGCTATTTATAAAAAGGGAAAATTATTTGTAGTTCTCACTGTTTTAATAGTAGACCCTGTGCTTGGAATATGAGTAGATAAGATCCTTCTGTTGCTGGAATAAGAGAAAAAGTGTATAATAAAACACAAAGTACAAACGAAACAGCCTAATTAAGTTTCTTAAGTTTTACCTTCTCCATCTACACCCGTTTGTTCATTCTACCAGTTTAATTTCTCCTTATATTTATTGAATCGGTAATGGTCTCCTCTGTCTCTGTAAGCAGAGATATTTATTTTTCTGGTTCTGTTTCTTCAGTTATGCAGTCAGGATTCATTTCCAGTGCTGTTAAATACAAGAACACAAACATTTCTGGAATGGTTTAATGTATATCACATCAACTTAGTAAGATTTTTCAATTTCATACTTTAATCTAGGTATTTTATTATGTACTATTTTGTGTAATAGAAATGGCAAATAGCCATTTAAAACATTTTTACAGTGGATAGCATTCATTTTTGTTCAGTAAAGCTGTACAACGTAGATGTCAGAGCTGCACCAAAAAAAAAACTGTAGAGTTGTTCCTTCATGACATTTTTGTCTCATAGGTTGACTGAAGCTAAAAGACCTTTCTTTCACTCTGTCTTGGATTCTACTGTCTAAAAACCATTTTGAGCTTGCATCTTGTTTGACTTGGATTCTTGGTACTTTAATATATTTTGAACAGTTCAACTTAGCTGTCTCCAGTCTCCCTTTTCAGAACTTCCTTGTGGTGAAGTTCCACCCTAAACCCATAATTTATCACAGAATCATGGAATTATTTGCATTAGAAGGGACCTCAGAGATCATCTAGTTCCAGCCCCCTGCCATGGGCAGGGACATCTTCCACTAGACCAGGGCTCAAATCGCCATCCAAGCTGGCCTTGAACACTTCCAGGGATGGACCATTCACCACTTTTCTGGGCAACCTGTTCCAGTGCCTCACCACCCTCCTAGTAAAGAACTTCTCCCTAATGTCTAACCTAAACTTGCCCTCCATCAGTTTAAGGCTGTTGCTCTTCTGATGGTATTAATGGTTTTAAAAGTCCAAACAGGAAACAACGAGACATAATTATAACACTAAATTATCTCATTATCTCCCTGCTGTAACCCTTTGTTTAAGATTGTGTTGTTGCAAAAACAAGGAAGCTGTATTTGGTGGATCCCTTTTCAGTTGCTGAGTAGAGTGAGAGGTTCAGTGGTTATTGTATGTGTTCTCATGACTAGCTATCATTTATAAAGTGTGAATGTGTTCTTATTTTGGTCTATTACATATTTGGTGGGGAGGGGAATGCATGTGTACTTTTTATCCTTTTTCTTTGCAGCTGGTTACAATTTTCTAAACTTTTCTTCTGGAATAGCAGCAAATAATAGAACTTAAATAATCCTCATTTTGAACTGAGAGGCCTTTTAGTGTGCTATTTCGCTCTGTGTTATGTTCATGCATGACCCGTGTATTAATTACATGCAGTTTTTTGCAGAAACTTGTGAAAAGTATTACTGTAGTAGTAGTTGCCGTGGGGAATGTAGTAAACAAAGGCTTAGCTCTACCGTTTTTTAATACACTATTAGTATCCATATGTTCTGACTCTAGGCCTTGTGAATCACCTGTTTCTATGCTTAAGACTGCTTGTTAGGCTCTAATTATTACTGAGATTATCAAACATAGATCATACAATTATATATTGGCTATATAAGTCACGTTATTCACGCTGACATATGGCAAATATTAAAACCCTACTATCAAAACATTTTGTATAATCTTATTAATCGTTTGATGGATTATTGTAATAGAAATCTTTGCATTTGTTTTTCACTTGTCTGTTTCATTTTATTTCCTCTCTCCCAAATATTCATGGTTTCTTAAAACTACAGAAAAGACTGACTCAAACCACAAAGTGTGGCGCTGCATAACTAGGGAATAGTAGCTTCCTTTCGGTCAGTGAAGATACACCTTTAGAATACATTTGTAGGTTTACGAGCTTATTTTTCTTAAGGCTCGTTCAGACTTCCTTTGTTACTCTGATTTTGGTGTTATTTGTTAAGCATTTTGCAGTTTCACATGTAGTCTTTTTGTTTTGTTAGTGCAGACACACGATTTGTCTGTTCGTGCATTCAAAACATCCTTTTGGATGTTTACTGTTTTCTTACTGTGTTAAAAGGGGGAATTTGGCACTAGGATTTTCTTAGAATATAAGAAAGCATTTACTTTAAAATGCTTTCATATTGGCTGGTTAAAGTCCTTAAAAAACCAGGTCAGTGTAACTGTTGAGACAAGCTTTAGATTTAACAATATCAATGAATGATACTACAGTTTCAATTCACATAGTTTTAAAATACATGAATGTTGTTTGTATACAACATTCATTAGCAATCTCACATCTCAGCAAGGCTGTTAAAGGAAGATTATTTTTATAAGTGTGGATATGCTTTATTTGGTTCCAGATTCTGTTCCTTTTCTGTGCAGGCTGAGTGAGAAATGCCTGCCAGGAATGATCTGGACCTTTCATAAATTTCTTTTAATGTGCTAAGAATAAATTTAAATTTTGTGCTTTACTGCCTGATATCAAGTGTTGTTTTAGGTGAGTAAGGTCAATGGGCCTGGTGATTTTTTCTTCCATAATGTATTGCCAAAATATCAAGAGTATGTAGCAGCCACCATCTAAGCTCTGTATACCAACGTGCACTCGGGTCTGTATTGAATTACGCTCATTACTGATGGTCCCTGTCCCAAAGAGTGTATCATCCAGCATAAACTGACAAATTCAGACATAGTAAATAGAAAAATCCATGACAATGTTTCTGGTGTGTTAGATAAAGTATAACAGGTTTGTCCTTTATTTTTGCTAATTAAATTCTTAGGTGTGTTAGGAGGAAAATAATAGCTTTCTGGAAATTTGTGAGGTACTATTCCTAAATACAACAAGCAGTGAAATAGAATGTACACAGATGCCTTTTGAAAATAAAATATTCAGTACAGCCTGTTGTACTTTAGAGTAGCTAAGGAATGTGTTAGTTACCTTCATCTTGTCTTAGTGGCCAAGAACTTTATTACAAAATGACTTGTTGATTAATGTGTTCTCATCTCCTGTTAATGGGGTCTCCAGTGCTGCCATCTGTAATCTCAATGACTAGATGACCAATGGCTTTGACTATGAGGGGAATCTAATTGTACTTGCATACTTGATACTTGGACTTTGTGAGCATGTAAGGCTGGAGGAGAATGTCTCTGAGAGAAGAGAGAATTCTGACCTGTTCAGATACAACTATTACCTGAAAAACTTTCCATAATTTATGTTATTCTAAACTGTAGTAATCACTGCTGTTCCCAGGAAAATAAAAAGCACAACTGAATCTGTAAGCTTCATTTAAAAAAAATTCTTTCTAAGCTGGATGGATGTTGTCTGACGACATTTACTGGAAGTGTCAAGTTGTCTTAGTTGCAGTGGAATCTGCCTTAGGCTGCAGACTTGTGCTTGTCTTAAGTTTACTGAAGAACTGGAGAAAATGAAAAGCTCGTCTTCCATGGATTCTTTAGACATTCCTTTGTTTTTGCAAGGTTGGAAAGAAATGTTAACTTATCTAAGAAAAAAAAATCCTAAGCCTTTTAACCTCTTTCTCTTGTTTTATTTCTGGACTCTTTCATCTTTGTCTATGTGTTTCCATGGTAAGCAAATCAAAATTAATATATGGCATCAGTACCCAAGAGCTTGGTAAGAAACTTATGGCTGTCAGCTTTTAAAAATGAGACAAAATCAGGGTTTTCTGGAGGAAGCCCATTAAACTTGGGGGGCACAGGAGTACCAGGATCTGAGTACTCAAATTATTTATAAGTTATCTGTCTAAAATTGGATGGAATTTAATCCAGGAGTCCTTCATATCAGCAGTCCTCTGTTGTAAAGCAAGCAGCTGTGGGAAGTATGCTATTTATGTGGTTCTGCTATACATGTCCAAAACCTGTAGACCAATCTTTAAATGTTACTTTGATTCTTTTTAACTTCTGTGGGGAAGGGTAGAAAGAAAAATAAGATTGTTTGGGTTTTTTATTTGATTTTGTATTTTATATCAGATGCCATTTTCTGTAACACCAGATGGTGTTACAGAATCCATTCTATTAGGAAAACTGCAGTTTCTCTAAAAGAGATGGAATCCAAATATGCGTTGTCATCTTTAGTCTGCTAAAATATTACTTCATTTAACACACGCTCATCGATAACATACAGAACTAACAGAAACTAGCTACAATTATTAAACAAGAAAAGATGCTGGGGAGCAGAGCTAAAATGTTGTTCACAGAAATGTCAAATACCTACTTTGTATGTAATTTTGATGGTTTTCAGATCATCTTAACAGCTTCTCCATTCTTCATGTCCTCTTGTGCTTTGCAAAAGTGCTTACAGCAGTAGCCATTCTTCCTTGCAGCATTGATTACTTTACATGGTCACAAATCTTAAATTGTCTGTATTAAAATAGGAGCATTAGAGCTCCATTCCTATTTTTTAATTTTATTTTTTTTTTATTCTGATGTTGTGTCCAAGAGAATACTTCATGAGAGCAGTATACTGTTCTGACAGTTTCCTGTTCTGGACACTTGTTCATTTGTATCTCATTTTCCCTTTTGAATTGTAGGTACACTGTCTAATCCCTTATTTAATAAGCCTCTTCTGCTAAATAATAATTGTAATCATGTACTTCAGGCTCTTTCAGGATACCAGTTATCCCCTCCTTATGTAATACAGTTTCCCATGTAGCTTTTCCCTTTTATGACTTTGGTTTCAAGCCATTTTGCTTGGTAGTTCAGGTTTCTGTAAGATTTTTTTTGTTGCTGTTGTTATTTTCGGTTTGGGGTTGTTTTTTTTTGTTTGAGCAGTAATGCTTCATTCCGGTTTTTTGGCAAAATCCAAAGCTCTTCAGTAAATCAGTGTAGGTATCAATATCCTAAATGTAACAGCACTTGTATGTAATTCTCCCTGGAAATACTTGTCTTTGCTTGCTAAACTCCTCACAGAAATAAACTTCCTAGGCATAGTGGCCATGTATGGTTGCTGTTTACTCTGAAGAGTACCTTTTGCCTCTTTTTTTAAAGGAGAAAATCTGCCAAGTTTTGAGTTCTACCAGTGTAAGAGTTTGGTGTATACTCTGATTTGCTGGTATAATTTTGAGAGGAGAAAGGTAATAGTCACGTTAGGCAGAGCCTCACGTAGCTGCTATTACAGCAATTTCCTCTTTGTTAAAAAATATGTGCTGTCATATGTTTTCTTGATGTAAAATATGTCTTCTTTAGTACTTGTGTTATATTTGCATCTCTTTTGCTTTAGCCAAGTCATTAATGTTTTGTGCTGGTGGCACTCATTCTCTAAACCTTTAGTAACAAGGGGTTTATAACATCAGCGGTGCACTGATACACTCATGTGATACTGGTGACATTATTTTGTTTTTCTAAATTGAGTCAATACTCAAAAAAGGCTATCTGCAAGTAAAACAGACTTTAGCTAAATGGTTTGGTATTATGTACTCCTGAGCACTTCTCTAGCTGAGAATCATAAATCTTCTGCTAAGCTTTTTGGATAATAAGAACCATAAAAAGCCAAGTGTGATTCATGTATGCTCTTTGGGTAAGGCTACAAACACAGAAGGATATTGCACCAGAAGTTGGAAGGGTTAAAGTACGTGTGTAAAGTGCCAGTCAAAGGTAAAGAACCTTGATCCATGACCGTTTCACATTTGCAGATCAGCCTGGAGCTGTTACTTGCATGCCAGCAAAGATAGTGTAATCTCATAGCAGAGTGTGTCACGATTTTTCAGAACACCTTTTTTTTTTCCCCCTTGTCAGAAGTGTTTAAATAGCAGTTGTGCGCAGTGACAACTCTTGCTTCGAAGTATCATGAATTCTCATAAATTAACCCATATTGGTTATATTTATGAAATTGTATTTTATTGAAATTGCTGTGCTTTGAAATATGATATTAAATTTAAAAAACAAAATAATAATTGATCTTGGAAGGCACCTCTGGAGTTCATCTTGTCCACACCTGCTGCTCAAGGAAGGGCCTCCTAAAGCAGATTACCCAGGACTCTGTCCAGATATCTTTTGAAACTCTCCAAGTATGGAGACACCACAACTTCTCTGGACAACCTGGCCAGTGCTCAGGCATCCTCGCAGTGAAAAAGTGGTTGCTGATGTTCAAATGGAACCTCCTGTGTTTCAGTTTGTGCCCGTTGCCTCTGGTCCTCTGACTGGGCACCTCTGAAAAGAGCCTGTCTCCATCCTCTTTGCACCCTCCCTTCAGGTATTTGTATACACTGATAAGATACCCACGAGTCTTTTTTTCTTGAGGCTGAGCAGCCCCAGCTCCCTCAGCTTTCCCTCATATGACAGATGCTTCAGTCCCTTAATCATTTTTGTTGCACTCTGCTGGACCCACTCCGGGAGCTCCATGTTTTTCATTATTTGGGAGCCCAACACTGGACACAGCTCTCCAGATCTGGCCTCACTAGTGCTGAGAAGAGGGGCGGGATCACCTCCTGAGACCTGCTGGCAGCACTTCTAATGCAGCTGGGATATTGTTGGCCTCCTTTGTCCCCAGGGCATGTTTTTGGCTTATGTTCAGCTTGGTATCCATATGAAAGTTGAGGTCCTTTTCTGCAAATCTGCTTTCCAGCTTTGAAAGAAACCATATTTTTATCAAATCTAAGAGGGTCATTTTCTCCTATGGTTCAGTTTAGAATTCCACTTGCACATCCAGGTTTCTTGATGGTAACAATAGGAGCTTTATAGTACTAAAAAAAAAAATTTGCAACTTGATGGCAGGCAAGAACTGGATTTTCATTTATAAGATATATACAATATACAGTATATATACAATATTATACACATATTATCTATGTGTATGCTATCTTCCAATTGCCTTATTTAAGTTTTAATAGGTTTAGCATTCAAACGTATGCTGTACTGTTCAGTAAGTCTTAACTACTAGGGGGAAAAACACTGTAGATAACTTTTTTTTTTTTCTTTTTCTCCTTTATCTCGATTTATAACTTCCTGTAACCACAGAATACTGTACTCTTACGTCCTTACCTGAGGCATTCGGACATGAGAGAGAAGATCTGTTTCCTTCGTTGTTAGGAACTGATCTTGGACGATATTCTTGTCCCCACTTTTCACTGGTGCTCAGCACTGACTTTTGGGAAGCAGCATCCTCCTATGGCCAGAATACCATTTCCTGTAAACCTTGCTCTGCCTCAAGAGCAAGTGACCACAAGCAAAATCAGGGAGTCTCAGGAAAAGCTGGCTGCAGTACACTAGGTTTGGGCCTGCAGTTGCATGCTGCTCTTCATGCTCCATTTCCCATGTTCGTGGTAGCTCCGGTAAAAGGCTTCATAAGAGCAATGCTCAACTGATTGCCCTGTTTTTTTGGTTTTTCTTTTGTTCAGGTATTCCTGATAGAGCTACTAAACATGCAGGAGGAAGTAAAAACGTTAGACTGTGTTAGCAAAACACTGGAGCCTTGTCTGCCCTTTTTCCCACAGCTAAGCTAGACCAGCAGTTTAGCAATTTGTTGTGAAGTTCCCAGGAGTAGGTGGGGTTATAGTACTTACAGATAAAAGACATCTGAGTGCTTTTGGTGACACCAGTAGTGAGACGGGCAGATGCTGTTTTGTTTACAGAGGATTTTGGAAATGGAAATCATTTATAAGTCCTGCCACTGCATTTTGACTAATTGCAAACCAGTTGTATTGTCACTAAAAATAGCATTTGTTACCAATTGTAAGTTCCATTCAAATATAAAAAATAATGTTAAAAAACAGCCACCAACAGAAACTAAAAAACTAAAAAATCTCTTTGTAGTCTTTGGCATTGTTGCAAGTAAAGTAATGAATTTATCTATTTAATTTACAGGGAGGTTGTATGGAAAAACTATTTCAATTTAAGAGGTTATTCATTAAATATTACCTGTTGGGGAATTTTATTTTGGCTCTTGCACTAATGCAGTGGATTTGGTAGCCATTTCCAAAATATTTGAAAGCATAAATGTTTAAAACCACTTGGAATATATGGGAAGCAAAACACAAGATTGTTAATTAGACTAGACATCTCAGTATAGGGAGGGGGGGAAAACCCCAACACTGACAGGGTATGATAAAGAAACCTCCATCTTTACATCTTCTTAGCAATTCTTGGAAAGAAAATTAATGTGGAGTGTAAAGTTTCATTTTAGGAAAAATTAATATGTTATAGTTTAAGTTTTCTTATGTAACCTAAGGGAAGTTCTGTGATATCCCTAAATAATGTTTAACTCTTGCTGCAGTCTGTTGATATACAAAAGAAAGCTCTAATATTCAGATTTACAACCAAATTTATAGAATTAATAACTTCAGAGCTAAATTTGTGTTTCACTTAAATGGACAATAGCAAAAACAGTGTGTAGGCTTAACCAGTTGGTGCATCCTGTTTCTTACTTTTTCAGAGAAAAGTCCCCGTGTCCTCAGTTTCTGTCAGAAGAGGCTCTTCTGAGAGAAATGAGACGAAAGACTACCTGTGTCTGAAGTGTACAACTACAGTTTGAACCTGTATTGGAGTGAATAGGGTGATAGAGACCAATGAATGAATGATTCAACTTTCAGTAACAGGATTAAGCATCAAGATGTAGCCATTTTTGTTTGCTGATATTAGAATTGCGATAGATGCATACAAAGAAGGATTGGATTTTTCTTCATGATATTTGTCTGCTGTGTTTCAGTAGTTACTGAAGTAAGTTGGTACAGAAATGGTGAGAAACACTGACTGAACTGTCATTTTAACTGTGATTTTTAGAGAGAGGAGGGGGCTGGGATTTGCTTGGAGGGGGCAAACAAAATCTATTAATAAATTCAGCTGCCTGTAAGCTAAAGATTTATAATCTTGTTTTATTTTCAGTTTTGAAAACCATTATGTATTTAAGCTTAGATGCTTGCAGCAGAATTCCTTTTTATATACATATATATATACACACACACACACAAATGAATCATATGTGTGAATCATATGTGTGTGTGAGAATGTAATATATTAATTACACAAAAAAGCCTACCTTGGTTATTTTAGTATAGTTGGGGGAAAAAATAAAGCAGTGATCTTTTAAAAGTACAGTAGCTTGGTGAATGGTTTTATCACAAGTAATTTTGTACAGAAGGAATAACTTTGTCCTCTTCTAATATTTCCTTTTCAGCCCTTAAATTCGACATCACTAATGCCAGCTGGCATAAGTACTTAAACCCTCAATCCAGAATATGTTGCAAAAGATAACATGAATCATATTTAAGGTGTTTGAATATTCATTCATCAACTGTTACATTCACGCAGTAAACCATACTTCGAATATAGGATCTTATAACATCCTTGGTAAACCATGGGGTTTTCCAGCTGATATACTGGCAAATTCATAATCAAAATTAAAACTTGTTATTTAATTTAAAAGGAAGAAATAAAAGGAGAGAGAGAGAGAGATCACCAAAACCTCTTTTTCCTTTCTGAAAAAGCGATTTGGCTCCTAAGTAATGACCTGATAATCATTTGTGTATTTTATAAAAATGTTAAATGATGGGAAAAAGCTGTTCAGTTGTGAAATGCTTTCACTACAGGAGAGAACCAGCTAGTAGATACTGCAAATAGTGATTTTAAGTGTCTGTAACTGGTTCTGTTGTTGAACCCCACAATGGGCATGTCCCGACCTACCCTTGCAAAGGACAGGTTATGTGTGTGGGGAGGAGGGATGGATGAAGGGAAGCAGGGTTTTCTGGCTAGAAGCCTGTTCGTGTTTAGATTTCAGTGACAGAAGGCCTGACCTCTTTCTGCTTTCTTGTTCTCTTTTCTATGCAATTTCATGGTGACTGACTGGCTTCATGATTAGTCTAAAATAAATCGGGAGTTGATTCTTACTCTCTTCCTGACCCTCTAGCTAGATTACTGACTGAAGTTTTTAGAAGGATATCAGTTTTGACTTGGGAACTATATTCTCTGGTTAAGTTTCTTTACAAGAAATTACATG
The DNA here is from genome assembly GCF_001604755.1 of Lepidothrix coronata. NCBI lineage: Eukaryota > Metazoa > Chordata > Aves > Passeriformes > Pipridae > Lepidothrix > Lepidothrix coronata. The sequence continues at coordinate 2,074,540 of NW_016690318.1, forward strand.
TAAGCTCCAAAAAGTCCTAATGAAGTCATAAAAGTACAGAGGAACATTTTTTAGAGTGTGGTCTATGGGTTTCTTCTAGGATGACAGTTGTGGAAAGACAGTGTTAATTATTGTGACCTTGGTTATGGGTTTGTTGTTTTGTTTTGTTTTTAACTAGACTTCGCTGGTTTCTGTTTTTGGAAAACTAATTTCTTCTTTTGCCTCTCTTTCAGTAATAGTTATGCACGAGTGCGAGCTGTGGTGATGACCCGGGATGACTCAAGTGGTGGATGGTTACCACTTGGAGGGGGTGGACTAAGCTGTGTCACAGTCTTCAAAGTCATTCCCCAGGAAGAGAATAGCTGTGCTGATTTTCTTATCCATGGAGAACGACTCAGGGATAAAACGGTAACAATTTGCATCCATTTAATGATCACAGTTGTCGGTGGAGGTTTAGGGTGGATATTAGAAAAAGGTTCTTCATCCAAGAGGGTGGTTGGGCACTGGAACAGGCTCCCCCGGGAAGTGGTCACAGCACCAAGCCTGACAGAGTTCAAAAAGCTTTTGGATGATACTCTCAGGCACATGGTGTGACTCCTGGGGATGGTCCTGTGCAGGGCTAAGGGCTGGACATGGTCCCTTACAACTCAGCGTATTCTGTGATATTAAAACTACATGGGACATAAGTATAGATGCTTGCTTATTGTTACCTGTAGACTAGAAAGTAAATTTATAGTCTCAGACTCATGCTGTTGATGAGCTTTTTTGTGTCAGTGATTATATACCTAAAGACCAATTGTTTGTTTTAGGTGTAACGCCATGCTTAAGCACATTGATCTTTTAGAAACTTTACGTATTTTTTTCATTGCAGATTTCCACTCATTTGGGGAAACATTTTGGTATTTTTTTTTTCCCAGTGGAGTGTTAAGTCTTGTTATCTTGTTTATATACCAGTGATACTACATAATATGAGTGTCGGAAATGAGATCATTTCTTAAGAACATGAAATCAGAAGGAATTCCTCAGTAATGGTTTGGCTGGTTGTGGAATTTGACTATGACAGAAAGTAGCCATTTGACATGAGAACAACTTTGTATTGTAAGAGAGCTTAAGCAAACAGGTCCAAGAATTGCTCTGTTTTGGTGAACACACAGACAGTATTCATTCCTCAGCTACCTAAAATAAAATCCCACCAATAAATGTGTCTTAAGTAGCATCATGAATATCAGCCTCACAAAAGGAAAACTGGTGTAGAATCTGAGCCATTTCCACATGCAGACCTATGGAAGACAAAATGGGCTTACTAAGAATTGCTTGGATACTTGTGTACCAAATAGGTTTCTGAATGAGGCTGTGTCTTATTGTGGAAACAAAGAGACATAGAGAAGGCACAAAAGCTCCATCTTAATGACTTTCATCAAGAACTAATTGTTTTCTACCAATGGATTTTGACTCCTGTATTAGCTTAAAAGGTAGAATTACCTTACACCATATTGCTGATCCTTTCTCAAGCATACCAGTTTCTCCCTTGAAGCAGGGCTGCTGAGTTTCCTGCCTTGGCTGTGACTATTGTAGGAAGAGAGCATATAAATAGAAATTCTGCTGACTCAGTTGTTTCAGCGAGGCGTAGTGCTATTAGCAGAGTACCCTGTGTTCCCGCACAGCTATGTGCACCTGCAGTTCCTTCCTCACTTTGCAGTAGTTCCCCTTAGAACTTTTTTTTTAGCCTTATTGAGGCTGTTTTTTGAGAAGCTTAATTGCATTTAGAGATACTTGATAATTTTCTTTTAATTCTTAATACTTGGAACATTCACAGCTTGCCTTAAGAATTTGAGGGTAATAAAATGCTCAGAACTGAAGGCTGGTTTAATGTTTCGCCTGCATGCATATGAAAATGTCATGCCATCAGTGTCCTGATCTGTTTGCACTCTGCTGTTTCCCCTGAGCAAGCCTTGTTTTGTTTCCACTTCTGGTAGAAGGTTTTAAATGTTTCTGCTCCTCTTCCTGTCCAAAATCAAGTTCATGTTAGCGTGAATACATTTTCCAAAACTTTATTGTCTTGAACAGTTTGTTTTGATTTGGGGGTTTTTTGTGTGTTCCATCCTGTGTCCATCTGTCCTCCCCCTGCTTGCCCCCAAATGTGACCTCTGCTAGTCTGTCAGGGCAGATTGTGATCTTGCTGCAGTTTCAGGAAGTTGCTGTTGGAAATCAGCCCCTCAAAAACACAGGATAGAAGATAGAAGAAATGAAGCTAGGAAAAACATCTCTCCAGTGTATAGTGAATAAAAAGCTCAGAGAACTAACAAATACGGATTTAGTGTGTGGGGAAGAATACTGGGAGAGCGAGAGATTCTTTGATAACTGAGTAAAAGGACACTATGTGTACACATATTTCCACAGACATCAGATAATGTGCTTATAAGCAACAGCTAATGTGTAATGAATTAACAACAAAGTTGTATGTTATGCAACAAGACCTCTCTCAACATAAAAGAAACAAGATCCTACACCAAGATATGCAAGGTCATCTTTAGGTCGTGAGGCTTATTCAGAAGGGCGGTAGGTAGCAGGGACTGAAAGACAAACTCTGTTGGACAGGGATCTAGTCACTGATTCTAGAATTGTTCTGATCCTTATGCTTGCAGTATAGTTAATGGTTTTACATTTGTTCTTAGGATATTCCTGTGGAGTCACTGTAAAAGCACATTTTTTAACCTTTTCCTTAGTAAAGCCAAACAATTGAGTTTTTAGTCCAAATAGAATTGACAGTTGGCTATTATATTTCATAATAATGATACATTTTATTTTTTATTTAAAAATAAAATAAAAATGGAAGTTGTTATTGTATTTGCTATGGATTAGAGACCAAATACTGTGATCACCTTGAGATTTTGAAGAACTGTTATACTGAATCTGCTGTTTCTGTACTCCATTATCACTCTAATCTCATTTTAGAATGCCCTTGGTAAACCTGTATGCCTGAATAATCTTTGAAGTTATCATATCACTGTTTAGTTGGTTGCTCTGCCATTGTATTTGTGAAGAGAAAGTAACAATATTTTTTTTTTAAACAACTTCGTAAACCATTTTGAACACATCAGTTATTCAGACTTAGAACACTTAAACATTCAGGAATGTTTAATCTATTGTAATAACTAGAAGTCATTACAGCTTAGTCACCTGGACCATGGTTTTCAGTTCACTCACTTCTTTGCAAGGTACATACAGCTGTTTCTGAAAATACTTATGTGGATTATAAAAGAAAGTCATCTTTACAAATGAAGTTCCCCCCAAGTCACATTGTATATTGTTAAAATATCTTCCAAACTAGATTATATTTTGATTTCCTCTAGCCAGTAAGTCTTTTCTTTTGGGAACTGGAAAACCTAGAGTGTAGAACTTGGAGCACTTTTCTGGGACACAGGGAAGCATAGGTTTTGAAATACCTGAGGTTACAGAGCAAATGGAATTCAGGCTTTTACCTAAGATACATGGGAATCATAATGCCAGTGTAACTGTTTAACCTATGTGTCAATAGAAAGGTGGAATTCATTCCAAAGCAACTCGAAATCCACAGGTGAGGTGTTTGATGGACGTATTTTCCAGATACCTTTTGAATGCTTGTGCTGAAAAGGAATGAACTAGCTTTAGTTCCTGCTTCTCCAGGTGCTGCTTCTGACACTACACTGCAGTTCCATTCCAATGTGCCAGATATTTCCATATATTTTATAGGCTATGCAGGCATTTAATTAGGAGTGTAGTTCTCCGTCTGTAAGTCAGCTGTATAAATGAAATACTTCTGGACTGAACTTCAAAATATTGAAGTTCCTTGTTGGAGAGGGTTCTCATTGTTTCTTTATATACCTGAGAGTTAGGTTGCTATGAGCCCTTTTGTGAATGAGCTTCAGACTACATGTAGAACGTCCAAACTTTTTGTGCAGTACAGAGCTATTTAAAACATCTTGTGGCATTCCCAAAAAGCATCTTATTTATCTGGGAAGAAAATCAAAGTGGTGGCACCATTGCATTTAATTAATGAGAAAGAATGTTCCCTGCTAATTTGATCAGGTTGTTTAGATCCGTGTTGGAATGTAAGGGTATTTCGTGAAGCCTTTATTTACATAATTACACATTTCCTACTTTATTGTACTCACCTTCCTAGATCTGGTTCCAGCCAGTCTGCTTGGAACAATTGCACTCCATCCCAACCTTGTCAGGTCTCCTGCTCTCACTTACTGTGTTTACAGTGGCTCTCTTCTATCTTAATAGCACTAGTGTTAAACATATGTTGGGCTCAAACTTACAGGTTTTTAGGCTTTGGTGAATTTTACATTCTTGAATGAAAAGTCTGGTAGACTTCTGTTTTCTGCTCCAGTCCTTTGCCATGCAAGTTTTTACTGAAGGAGAGAAGAAAAAAAAGAAAGTACTAGTATCTTTTGGATCATGAGTCAGGAATGACAAAGTTTAAAATCTTTCCTTTGAAGAACAGGTAGTTGTGTAAAGGGAGAGATACAAAGCTAAAACTAAATATAAATACCATTCTTGTCTAAAAATCTGCTGTTTAAAAACTTAATTGTTTACTTTTTAAATTACTTTTTAAATTGGCTTTAAAGTTTGAGAAAAGATTGATTTTGATGAACTGTAATACAAACCTTAGATCATCTTGATGTTTGACCTACAGTTTTTGAGTTTTCTCTCAGCTGAGGCAGGTATGAAGTCTTGCTTATATGGATTCTTCTATCTGATAACATGTCAATTTTTATGTCAATTACAATTTTGGTGCAACAGATTTTTCCCTTTTCCGTACCCTTTCACTTGTATCTATTGTGTTAACTTCATGCAGCTTTAGATGTGAAAAATCACTGTCATCCTGTGGTGTATTGAGGCACAGACTCAGGGGGGTGAAGCTGAGACAAGTTTGTTGGGGTCGTAGCCCCTTTTATAACCCAACACCAACAGACAAACATACCTTATAAGGTAAAAACTGTGACTGCAGCATCTGATTGGCTGCTAGCTGTCATGGCAGTTGAAACGGCAGGTTTTGGACTTACAGCTCACTCCTGTAATGAGTTACTCTGTTCTCTGCCACGATCTGGGTTTTTTTCAGACCCTGTTTCCCACAAATCCCCCTTTTTTATTATTTTTTAAGAAAACTTGTTCAATTGTAAACATCGTAAACATTGTAAACATTTCAATACATGTAGTCATCATCATGGCTAGGCTCCGCGAACGAAGATTTGGGAAGGACTCTACCCACATTTACTACAAGTGTGCTGGTGACTAAAGAGGCCAATGCGAGATAGACAAGTCCGGTTACAAAAGGCACAGCAGAAAGACTCCTTGGATGGTATCAGCAAGACACGATTCTTTGTGTGTTGTCTTTTCTCCTCGAGAGTGATCCTGTGTGTTTTCTCAAAAGAAGCAGCAGCGTTATAGATGGTGTGTCTCCAGACCTCCCGATTGGAGGCCAGAGTAGACCAGTTATGCTGATCAATATGGCCAAGGTTGAGATGTTGTTTCAGGGAGTCCTTGTATCTTCTCTTTGGGGCTCCTCTCTTGTGGCAGCCGGTGGCAAGTTCACCATAAAGCAGGATCTTAGGGAGGCGGTAGTCCTTCTTACTTGAGACGTGTCCTGCCCAACACAGCTGTGTTCTCAACAACATGGCCTCAATACTTGTGGCTGCTGCTTGTTCTAGAACAGATGTATTAGTCACATAATCTGACCAGTGGATGTTTAGGATTGTATGGAGGCAGCGTTGATGGAAGCGTTCTAGGAGATGCAGGTGGTGGCGGTAGATGACCCATGATTCGGATCCATATAAAAGAGTGGACAGCAGAATGGCTCTGTAAACACTGATCTTTGTACTTTTCTTCAAGTGTTTATTTCACCAGACTCTTTTATGGAGTTTTCCAAAAGCTCTATATCCCTTTGCTAACCTGTTGTCTATCTCCCCATCAATCTTACCATCCAAGGAGATGAGGCTACCTAGGTAATTAAACTGCTGGACTGATTTGAGCTCTGATTGGCCAATGGTGATATGGGGATGACAGAAGATTTCCTGAGGTGCAGGTTGATAGAAAACTTATGTCTTCTTTAAGCTGACTTCCAGCCCAAAAAGCTCAGCAGCCTCAGCAAAGCGGGATGTTAAACGCTGCAGAGCTACTTCTGTGTGGGCGACAAGGGCGGCATCATCAGCATAAAGCAGCTCCCAGAGAAGATGATTTAAGCTCTTAGTCTGGGCCTTCAGTCGTCAGGTTGAATAGGTTTCCATCGGTACAATATTGAATGTAAATACCGTCTTCTTCATCGAGGTCTGCCATGGCCCTTTGGAGCATCATGCTGAAAAAGATTGTGAATAGGGTTGGGGCAAGAACACAGCCTTGTTTCACACCATTGGTTATTAGAAAGGGCTCAGAAAGTGCGTTGCCATAACTGACTTGGCCGTGCTGATCCTCATGAAGTAAGATGATCATTTTAAGTGTTGCAGTTTGAGGGGTTTCTGGGGGGTCACTGCCGGCCGCTCTGTGAAGGTTTTCAGGGCTGGAATCACCCCCCCCGCCGCCCATCCCTCGTGGCAGGGACAGGCGGCGGAGGTACTTAAGCCAGGAGACAGAGACCACGTAGCACGCAGGGAATCCAGCAGCGAAGAAGAGACTTTATTCAAATTTCCCGCAGCTTATAAGGGCTGCTGGGCCAGGATGGGATTGGCCATTTGGCTAGCCAGTGCAAGGAGACAATATAATAACTATGGCAACACAGAAACCAATGGTAGACAAGTGAGTTAACAACTTCCAAACCCCAGCATCTCACCCTTTCTTATTTATAATAAAGACACCATTTGTAATTTTCATGGGATTTAACAATGAAGATTTTTTAGTTGAACCTGGGGTAAAAGTTGATATAAAAATGAGAAAGTGAGTAAGACGATTTTTATTGAACTTGGGAAATCAGGTAACTTTAAAATTTATGTTCCTATTATAAAAAGAGAAATCTCCAAATTATATTTTACTTGAGTCTGTTTGGGTGACTCTACCCGAGCCTGTTAGGGAGGCTTCTGACCCGAGCATGTGTGGGTGCTCAACCTGAGCCAGTTAGGGCAGCCTCAGCCCTGGTTACTGACGCATCCTGATCAACTAGGCTAGTCCTTGGGTGTGTCAGGAGACCGTTCCACCGCGTATACCCCTTATATAGCTTAAGGCTATGGGGTATATGAGTGAGTGGTTGACCCAAGAGTCTTTCATCTTGGGGAACAAAGTTATCTATTCCAGCTGTAATAACTTTGGGAACCTGTGTGGGGGTTCAGCCCCAAATATCCCCCTCGAGGAATATTCGCCTTTTGAGTGCCTTCTGTGTGTGGAGATTTCTAAATTAATAATAAAGAACAAAAATGTGAATTTGTTATTAAACAACAAGGAAGAAGTGGATCTTAATGTTTATCATTATAACATTTCTATAGGTTGGAGATAATACATACATTCCCTGTTCTCAAAGCAATTAGGCATTGCTAAGGAAAACTCATAATTGTTTTTGAAAAACTGTTACAAATACTCTCGAATTGGTTTACATTATAAGACAACATCACTTATTTAAAGAAAGACTTGAAGTAGTTGTTAAAAACTGCAAGGTTACCTGTGCTTCGCTGTGGTTAGCTGCTTGCTTCTTTTCCCTCCCCCCTCCTTTTTTTTTTTTTGGAAGCGGAGTTGGGCTGGGGGGGGTGTTGTTGGGTTTTCTTTGTTTTGCTGGTCATGGTGTGCCTGTTAGAGATATGTAGAAGTGAAGCAATCTGGTAATTAATGCGTTGCCATAAGTGACTTGGCCGCGCTGATCCTCACGAAGTAAGATGATCATTTTAAGGAACTTGGGGGGACATCCTAAACATTCCAAAATCTGCCATAGACCTTTTCTGCTCACAGTTTTGAAAGCCTTGGTGAGATCAACAAAGGTTACATAGAGACCTGTGTTCTGTTCCCTACACTTCTCTTGCAGTTGTCTGAGAACAAATACCATGTCTGTGGTACTCCTGTTGGCTCTGAAACCATATTGGCTTTCAGGTAGAAGTTCTTCTGCCATAGCAGGTATTAGTCTGTTCAAGAGTATTCTTGCCAGGATTTTGCCAGCAATGGAGAGCAGAGTAATACCACGGTAATTTGAACAGTCTGATTTAATACCTTTCTTCTTATACAAGGTGATGGTGACTGCAACGTAGGTCTGATGGTAGTTCGCCTAGTTCCCAACAGCACACCACAAACTCGTGAAATTTAGTATGGGCTGCATGGCCCCCATGTTTCCAGACTTAAGGTGGAATTCGATCAACTCCAGCTGCCTTGCCAGTTTTCACCTGCTGTATGGCCTTAAGAGTTTCTCCCATAGTAGGGACAATGTCCAATTCATTCTTCACTGGTTGCTGTGTAATGCACTGAATTACTGAGTCTTGCATTACATGGCTAGTACTGAAAAGAGTCTGAAAGTGTTCAGACCTACGATTCAGAATGGAGATTTTATGTGTGCGAAGCACCTGACCATATGCGCTGAGTGGGGGGCTTTGGACCTGGTATGTAGGCCCATATGCTGTTTTCAAGGCCTCTTAGAATCCTCTGTGATCACCTGTATCTGCGCATAATTGAGTTTTTTCAGCTAGATTGATCTACCACTTGTTCTGGATGTCACAAAGTTTCTGTTGGAGCTTGCTGCATGCAAGACAAAAGACTGCTTTTCTTACATGGCAGGATGGCAGTGCAAGGTGTCCTTGGTGAGCAGTTCTCTTCTTCCTCAACTATTCCTGGATCTCTTGATTGTTTTCATCAAACCAGTCCTTGTTCTTCTTGAAGGAGAACCCTAAGGATTCTTCAGAGGACTGCAGGATGCTATTTGAATATATTGCCAAAGTGTTTCAGGAGAGGAATCTATGGAATGATCTTCGAGCCTAATTTGAAGGTTTGCCTGAAAGCTGTCTCTCCTTGTAGCTGATTGAAGACCGTTAACTTGGAGTCTCCTTCTTGGAATACCACCCCTTTTTGGTTTGAACTTAAGGTTGAAGTTAAGTTTACAGCGCACAAGTCGACGGTCTGTTTGGCATTCTGCACTAGGCATCATGCAGGTATGATGAACATCGCAAACATCTCTGTCGCACCAAGACATAATCGATGAGGTGCCAATGCTTGGATCTAGGATGCATCCAGGTTGTCTTCAGACTATTTTTCTGCTGAAAGATCGTGTTGGTGATGGTGAGCTGCTGCTCTGCACAGAATTCTGGCAGAAGGCATTATCGTTGCAGTTTCCAATGCCATGCTTGCCTAATACTCCTTTCCAGGCTTCCACTGCTCCTTCTGCTTCTGCAGCTCCTCTCTGGAGCTGGCATGAGCTTGCAGAGTCTTAAAAGCTACCGTCCATGTTGTTAATAAAGTTTGTTATTTAACATGGGATTGGCTTTCGATGTCCACAACAAGAGATGTTCTCAACTTTCTTCCTTTACTGTTTTCCCATATTTTTTAAGGATTTCAGCAAGGGCTTGCAATACAGCTTCTTGCTGTTTAATTAAAGGGGTTCCCATTTCGTTCTCAGCTGCTTACCTTATCGTCCAGCGTAAGATAGTTAAGAGCTCTTTTTCGTTGCTTCCTTTCAGTGCTTTTTTTCTTGTGTGCAGCTGAGCTACACCACCAGAGAAACAGCTACTTTCTTTCATGCCTCACATTGGGCGCCATTTTGTGGTGTATTGAGGCATGGACTCGGGGGTGAAGCTGAGACAAGTTTATTGGGGTCGTAGCCCCTTTTTATAACCCAACACCAACAGAACAACAGACAAACATACATTATAAGGTAAAAACTGTGACTGCAGCATCTGATTGGCTGTTAGCTGTCATGGCAGTTGAAATGGCAGTTTTTGGAGTTACAGCTCACTCCTCTAATGAGTTGCTCTGTTCTCTGCAAAGGTCTGGTTTTTTCCAGGCTCTGTTCCCCACGTTATCCCATCAAATTTGTTATTTCCTTAAGTTGAAAACAGTTAATGTTGGATAGGATGTTTGCTTGTTTTGTTAATGATATCTTGTCATATAAAATGTTGTGGGGGCTGGAGATGGGGGGTGTGTGGTACCAGTGTTGCTTTTTGGGTTGGAGGGAGTCAGTTTGGGGGGTTTCTGGTTTGGTTTGGGTATCTTTGGAAATCATAACTTCTACTCAGTAAAATTTTAATCCAGTTATTTATCTCTAGTGGTAAAATTGTCACCAGGTATGAATTTTCAGGAAAAAGTAATCTAGATTAATTCCTTTGGGACCAGATGTTCATTGAGGTGCTGTAAAATCAGGCTTGCAGTACTTTTTGTTGTTTTGGATGAAAGTGCACACAAAATATAGCATGAAAGCAGTTGGTGTTAATGTATTAGACATCCCACAAAAGAGCTCACAGACCTAGAAAAGGCACTGATATGAGCAATCTTCATTTTTAACTCCTCCTTTAAGGAAGAAGCAAGTTTAAGATCATCCAAAGGAACAAAGAACGATCATTTAACACACCTTAGAACTGCAGCATGACATTTTTCTTTCTGCAGCACCTTTTCCTACACACCGACAGCAAATAGTTAGATTCCTTTTTATGTTTTCTTATAGGCAGTTTTACCTACATATTGTTGACCATTTAGGGAATTCCAAGTGGAGTAACAAAAATTATTTTAATGCTGAAAGAGTTTATACGTTCAGAAAGACCATCATCCTTCTAGAGAGAGGTAAAAGTCAGCAGTCAATGATTACTGGTGTGGTCTAGGGAGAATAAATAATAAAGAGCAAAAAAAAACCCTATTTGTCTATGTAATAATTAGATATGAAAGGAGAGGAGGAACATGAGGAATATGTAAGTACAGACCTAAGTACAGACATATTTTTTTAAAATGTGAGGGTTTTTTTCTCAGTTATATTTATAATTAAATTAATTTTACCGCGTCCTGTGAGGAATTTTGTATTTTTTCTCAAAAAGCTGCATATGTGACAAAACTAAACATTAACGTTCTGAAAGTACATTAATGTTGAAATAATAGAATACTAAAATTTCTCATTCATCTGTCAGTGTAGGTTTTCAGCATCAAATAGTAATACAGAGATAGGTTGTCTTTTTGCAAGCTTTATTATACCTAGCGCTACAAGAGCAGATCAGCGCATCTCTCTCCATACTTTATTGTTCACATTTGATTTTTTTAAAATCAGGAAACACTCAGAGTGTAACAGTGTTGCTTAAAATAATTTTTGCCAGTAAAGTAAATATGCAAATATATTTTTAAAACAAGACTACTTAAAGTGGGGAAATGTTGAGGCCTTTTGATACACAAAGGAAGACTACAAGGAAGATGAAGAGAGACTATTTACAAGAGCATCAACAAGAGGGAATGGCTTCTAATGGAAAGAGGGTAGATTTAGATTAGATATTAGGAAAAAATTCTTTACTGTGAGGGTGGTAAGGCACTGGAACAGGTTGTCCAGAGAAGTTGGAACTAAGTGATATTTGAGGTACCTTCCAACCCAAACCATTCTATGATTCTGTGTGAAGACTGACTTTGCTTCATAACTGAATGTGCATGTATACCTTTAAAGATTTTGTAGCCAAATAAATCTGTTCATTATTCGTAGTTACTATTTTTGTTATAGTTGAACATGAGCCATAAATGTATTATTGTCTAGGTGCAGGCAGTAATACATTCATGAAGATTTAGATTTTATTAGTTACAGTTTTTAAAACAATTGTCTTGTTTTATTTTCACTTGTCTAGTAGCCTTTCTAGTAGGAGAAATCTGATGTGGCCTGAAAACAGCATGAAGTTAGTCTAGTGCTCAAAAATTTTATAGAATAAGTATATAAATAAAATTCCCAGTGATACAGTAAAATTTTGTATCAGCACAGTAATGTTTTTTAGGAGATGTGGCCTGTTTAATTTGCTGAATATCTACCAAGTTTGTACCGACAGAAGTGCTTGTTGCAGGTATGATATACTTTTATTGGTGAGATTTTCAAATGGAAAGATTGACTTAGTATACGAATAGTGGTTTTAATCCCTACCACCTTATCAGCAACTGATAGTGAATAATTTGGCCATGAAGGAAATTAAGTTTAAATTACATCCTTCTAACAGGAAGAAATTTAAAGAGAGATTTCTATCTGCTCTTATGATGTATGACTACCTTTTGTTCTCAGATATATTGGTTACTGATATCTTTTCCTTCTGTTCTCTTTGGAAGGTGGTCTTGGAATGCACACTAAAGAAAGACCTCGTTTACAACAAAGTTACTCCTACTTTTTACCACTGGAAGATTGATGACAAAAAGTTTGGCCTCACATTTCAGAGTCCTGCTGATGCAAGAGCATTTGATAGAGGTATTCGGAGAGCAGTAGAGGATATTTCTCAAGGTACATATTTCAGGTGAAGGTCTTGGTGGGGCAGAGAGATATTGAGTGTTTACTAAATGAGATGTCAAAGCACTTTATGTAACATCAGTGCTGACAGTATTTAAGAACATGGATTGATCTATAGTATTAACAGTTTTTAATAGCACTTCTGGTATTTCTAAAGTGCCATTCATCCAAGTGTCTTAAATTGTTTTAGAGACACTAATAAGGTAATTTCCTGAAATATCCTTACATAATATAGCATTGCCTCATTCTTTTAGACATGAAGAAGTGAAGGAAGCTACACTGTTATATTGTCTCACTTGGATCTTATTCTCAGAAGCTTTTTACAGCTGTTTTGTTCTTAGAGGATAAGCTATGAAGTTCAATGATTTCCAACCTGTTGAGTTCTCTCTTTATCTGCACATACTTTCAGTTAATAGGGTTGTTTTTTTACTAACAGCTGACAGTGTAGTTCTGAGGACAGGTATTTATGGAACAGTAGAAGAATTTGCTCAAATAGTAATATGGCTAACTGCTTCCAGAGCTTCACTAATGTCATCATCAAGCCTAGATTCTGAGCTGAAAATACAATAAATGTATTGCTGCGTTGTGAGAGGGAGGGAAGAGAACAGGTGTCTTGAATTGAAAGAACATCGCTTTCAGGCTTGTAAAAAGTAATGTTAGGGATTTAACTTGTCCTATTAACAAAGGGAGAAACATACTTCTGAAGGGAAATGCTTTTTGACATAGTAGAATGACTTCTTTTGAATTGTGTTGATATCAAGATAATTAGAGAACACAAGAGTAATTTTCTCTCTTAGGGTGTTACAGTTCCAATTTCTGCTGATTTATAGCAAAATACAGCACAGTGTGCATTCATGCCAACCAAATGTATCTGCCTTTAATTTTCAAAATGCTACATTAAAAGGAACATACTCCCTTGCTTCTGACTGCTGATGACACTTTGAAAATACTTTCACAGGAAGGGTGTGAACAGGAGAGAGCAGTGTGGGTAGGAATACTCAGTATATAAAATATAGAATGTAGAAATGAATGATGCTTACTTAAATCAACTTGAAATACACTGATTAATAGGTTTTAAAAGGTAAACAAGAATGTTTATATCATCATAGCTGGATATTGAAAGATGTATGGACTACTGGAAGCAGTAAGCTGTAAATAAAAAGAAAATAACCTTGTCTACTTTGGTTTTTTTTCTTCTTTCTGTGTAGGTTATCCACCCTCCCAAAATGATGTTGAAGTGGCAGAAGACTGCTTTCAAGTGAGTAAATTTTTAAATGAATTGTGCATTTATTTTTTTTTTTTAGAAATATACTGAACAGATTTTGTTCTCATTAGTGAGAATAAGTAAAATAAGAGCAATAGCAAAATTCAGTTAAATTAAATAAATTCCTGAACAATTATCTACAAGATTTACAGTATTGTCTGTCCTAAACAAAGTAGGCATTATTTAATCAATAGGATGATTAGTCATCTTGAGTTTAATTTTTAAGTTCAGAATGTCTGTTCAGGTTATGTGTCCTCTTTAAATTTATTGGAACTTGAAATATTCTTATGGAAAAAAGAGAGGAATCAAGAATCTTTTTACTTGCATATCCTGTTTGTTTTCTTAGATTTCACTCTGCAGTGATAAGACACTTCATTGTATAGTTAGAGTTAAAAAGATGTTGAGATAAAAGAATCTAGTCCAGACAAGGGCTGAAGTTCAGACAGCTTTTAAAAACACACTGAAGATAATTACTTGTTGAGATTCAAGTTTTTATGGATCCTTATTTGCACTATTCAATTTGACTAATTCAGTTGACTAATTTCTGTAGGTCATAATGGCTTAAGAGGTAAAAATTTATGTCCAACCATGCTTTAGAGTTATAGTGCTTTGCACAAATACCATATCATATACCTTAAGTACTGTGACATTGGTGGGTAGCACTGCCTGGTAATATCCAAGAATCCATGTAATTAAAAAGCCAGGATAAACAAATATTACGAATATCTATATATAGATATAGAGATAGATATATGTATACACACACACAGTAAAAAGCTGTAATATAAGTGAGTAAATCCTCCTCCTGTCTATGTATGCTTGTTATCTTTTCCTTCTTATTTACATTTTTAGGGAAAGCCTTTCCTTTATTCACACACATACTCAGTTTTCAGAGTGCAAATATTTAAATTAATATGAAGCTGATAAAGAAAAAAGTTGATTCAGGGGTCTTAGTGGCTATTCAGAAAATTGATAGTATTCCTAAGTGGTTTCTTGAGGGAAATAGTTTTGTCATATATGCCAGCATAAATTCTTTATCAGTGTAGATAGATCGAGTGTAGAATCTCTGCAACACAAAATCAAAAAAATTAGCAGCAGACTTAGAAGATATGGGTAAGAATGAAATTACGATAGTAGACTGAGAGTCAAGTATTTAGAAAGGATACTGCAATGCAGTGGCAATGCAGAAATCTCCTGATTTCTTTCCGTTTTATGATAGAAGAACTTTATTTCTTTGTGTGAGTGTTGGCTATGGAACCACCTGTTGTTCTTTATTTGCAGTGCTTTATTTTAAGGCACTTGAAAGTAAAATTGCTATAAATATTAGATATTTCAGATTTAAAAAAGGAATGAGATTTTTACAGGATGGAGGAAATGTGTGCCAAAGTTAATTCAGTCCTTAATCAGCTCTTAAAAGACTTGCTTAAACGTGCTTTGTTGCAAGGATTAATTATTGAACAATTTCTTCAGGCCTAATGAGATTAGAACAAATGAATTGCCTCTTGATTTTGCTGCCTAGTTATTATATTTCTATATAAGGATGCCAAAATTGAAGCAAATATCTGTGGTTCCTTAGAGTTACAAAATTTGTTGTTGGAAAAGTGGAGAAAAGTGTATTTACAACAACTATTCGATATACATGTGAATATAAATGCATCACCTATTTACGTATCTAAATATAGGTTTTACTTTATATATATTTTTAAAAATAAACACATATATTTAAAAAATATTCTTTATAAAACAGATGTGTATGTATATATATACACAATATATATATATTACAGGTACAAACAATCTTATGTGGTACAAACTATCTTTTACGTGGTAGAACCATCTTTTACATTCTGGATATAAAATGTAATTTCATACATTACATTTGGGGATTTGTGCCATGGATAAGTGGCAAGAATGGCTTGCTTTCAAAAGGCAAAAAAGCTAGCCAATATCTCTTACCATATCTCTACCTACCAAAGTAAAATAAGTGATACTAGCATTGCCTGTCAATAACAATACCAGAAGAGAGGGGGGAAAAAAAAGTGCAAGGAAGACTGAACGCACCCTGCTTTAACAGGTTTATGTATCAGTAACGAAGCTGTAACTGCAGGGTTATGAATGTCAGTGTAGAAAAGCTGCATTTTAGTTACAGGCACCAGGTCTAGTCACCAAGAATACCTTTGAAATACCAAATAGTGTACATTCTCCTTCACATTATTAATTCCTTCCCCTTCCATGATTGATACTGTTGTAAATGAAACTCGATACCCCGGGGGTTTTTAACTGGTGGATAAGACCATTTTTCTTTAAAGATAATGCACTGTGTATTTGAAGAGTCATGTTGACTTCCACTCCCCCACTTCTTGCCTCTGTGTAGTTTAAAAGGCCTAATGATTTTTTGTTTTGCTGTTTTATAAGCTCTTTTACCAAGTCTCTAATAGTATTTTTGAGTAAATTTTGGAGTGTATCTATGCAAGGGCATTTTAGAGTGTGGGTAGAATATAAGGGCAGTTTTGCCTATACTGTTCTAGTCAGCAGGAATCCTGTATTTAGTGTATATTTGAAGTATGAATATAGTATGTAGTTTGTACATAAATTTCATTGCCATTGTTTTTGATTTTTTTGTAATGAAGATGACCAGTGATGAAGAAAGCTAAACATGCTTCTTAAGTTATTTTATTTGGTGCTACAGAGAGCAAATAAAATGATCCAAGTAAGATCAAAACTGATCTTCTCAGTGATGGTGTTGTGAAACCTCAGTGCCTCCTTGTAATAATTACTATTACACTTTATAGAAGTAGCAAGCAGAAACAGTGATTGTCCAAAGGTTGTATGTGCATCTCTTAAATGCAGATCCAAAAACTGAACTTTTGTGCTTTCTAGGCTAGCATTTGGCTTACTATGTTGTATCTTGGGTTACTAGATTTTTTGGGGTTTTATTTACATTTTGTAAATAAAATCAAACAGAGAAAGCATTCTTTTTACTGAAGATCAAATTTATCATTTTAAGAAGACATAGCTTCATTATAGTTTCTTTAGCTGTTCTGAGTTCACAAATAATGTTAGTCTCAGTATTAAAAGAATACAATCAAAGGTTTTCATACTTGCTTCTAATGGTTGCTTAAATTATTACGATTATTATTAGTTGTTTAGTTAACCTATTAGATGTAAATTGCTTATATCATCAAATAAGCCTTAGTCTTACCAGATTAATCTCAAATAGAAATATACAAATGAGATAATGAAAAGGTATCTGACTTTGTGAAATGTTCGTAAATTGAGCCTGCAAATGTATATATACTTATGTGGAAATATACACTGGGAATTTGTTTGGGTAGGAAGTTTGGATGGTTTTGGTATAAAATGATGCATTTTGAATATAGTAGATGAGCAGCTTGTTTAAGTCAGTTTGCTTGTTTGTTAAAAGATTGGCTTGTATTCTTTTCCTCTACCAAATATAAACTTCTTGCTCTAAAACTCATCTAGCTTAACTGAAAAAAAACCCATAAAAATCAGAATATTTTTTTCTTAGAAGTAAATCTAATCAATGAAATCTAGAACTCATGCATTTAAAATTATTTTTATGTGGGTTTTGGATCCTGAAGTGCATAAGTCTTGCTTTTG
Organism: Lepidothrix coronata; assembly: GCF_001604755.1. Lineage (NCBI taxonomy): Eukaryota > Metazoa > Chordata > Aves > Passeriformes > Pipridae > Lepidothrix > Lepidothrix coronata. Next base: position 2,091,798 of record NW_016690318.1, read on the forward strand.
AGAACTGAAAAATAGAGCAGTTGAGTCTTAATTTCTTTCAGGTTTTGTTGATTCAGCCATACTGGTGTTATTTATAGGCTACCAGCACATTTTAACAGTTTTGAAGCAGTAAGAAATGGATCACTTATGCTTTTCAGTTTCTTAGTACTGGCAGAAGAAAACTGTAGACTGATAAATTATAAGCAGAAGAAAAAGTTTGGCTTGTTCTTTCAGAAGTAAGTAAGTTGGGCTTTTTGCTAATACAAAGCTGGAAAAGGCCTGCAACTTACATCATAAGTGGTTTTGGTGCAGTCAGGAAGGACATTAACAGTTCATATGCCTCTTTGTAAATACACTATTTAGAGACCTTTTCATAACTGCATTATTTAGTGACCACTCAATTTATTTTGTCTGTAACAAAAGGTTTGAAGAAGTTGTTATTTTTGTATTAAGTATTATTTCTCTAAAATAAATTATGACCTGTGAGGAAATGTGAAATAATTTACCCTTGTTTTTACGGAGAAGACAGTACTACATGGTAAACCAGTGAAGATTAGCAATATTTAGTGCAGTTAATAAATTGACTAGGCCCAGTTCCTAGAACTAAAAGTAATACTAATTCACATTATCAATTTAAAATAAATCTAATCATATACTGTGCTAAAATATTTGGGTTTATTAAGTTTTTTTGTTGGAATTGTATTCTAGAAACAGGAGGAATTATATTTTTTTCTTCCTCACCCTAACAGCCTCTTTGCATCTAGTGTGCTGTATATATTCAGGTAGAACAGCCTTTGAAGAAAGAAGCATGTCAAATGTCTTATTTTTTACTTCAAACTGTACAAAATATTCGGAGTAATCTAGTTCATATTTCACCCCATGTCAGAAACACATACCTGAAAATAGTAGTTTCTTTGCCAAATATACTGCTCCATCAGTCTTAGAAATAACTAAAGCAGAAGGAAGTTATTCAGATGTTTTTGAAACCTGTATCATCTAGTCACAATTGAAAAATTAAGGAAAAAACATTTAAACATTCTTGTGTTGGTTAGCATCAAACAGCAGATTTTCAGGCCTCATGGGAAGTAAATGCAAGAACTGGGATGCAACGGAAATGTGGTCTCTCATCCATCCTTCTGTGTAATCATTAAACTTACTTAAAGCAGAACATTTTTAACAATGTTTGCAGAACAATGTTGAATTCTCTCCCGGACTTAACTCTGGCAAACTGGGAGAAGTAAGGAGAGAAAATTTGAAGAAGTCTGGTTTTCATTTTCTCTACAGCTGTCATCTGGCTTTGAATTCTGCTGGAGAGCTACAGCTGGAGTCATTTTATTGCTTTACCCAGCATCCTTTTGCCTGTGCGCACAGAAATGTTTTAGTAGTCTTGGAAAAAAAATCAGAGTATCTCTTAGCAACCATAGGACAGTAATTATTATACCAGCAGCTGGGAGCAAACCAGATTTCCGTTGTGCATTAAAAACTGGCGTAGGTTACTTTACAGATGATACTGAATAACCTATGCCAGTACTGTACTCTGCAGGCTGTGGTTAAAGGATATCAAATGTGGGCGGTGTAATTGCTTTGGACAGTAGAAAAGGGGAATATGTGCATCTGTGTTTGTGTGTGATATTCTGTATATTTAATATAACAAGCTTAGTTCTTGTTGAATACTTTATATGTTTGCTTTTTACTTAAATGGATTTTCAACACAAAAGCCTTTCTGTTTTCTAGGGCCTCCTACTTCAGATTGTCAGTGTTTCCATTATAAATGTGGGTTTTCAGGTGTTTATGACCTTATCATAAAACATCAGATTGGAGTAGGAAGTGTTGTTCAATGAAAAGCTTTCTGGATACGAATAAACGTGGTTTGACTGTATCTAAACTACAGTTTAATTAAAAACACAGAATTCATGATGTTCATCTGGCATTTCTGTTGTTCTGTATAGTGAATATTTATTGGCTAAAGAAGATCATAATTGACCTGATTGCTTTTTGGTTTTCATAAATATCAGAAGTTCAGCTGTGTCCGCTTACCTGTAGTATCTATGTTGGTAAGCTGAGCATTGTGCTTTCAAAAAGGCTGTCTTATGAGTTTTTGCCTTGCAAAAGATCAGGTGCCTTTTTCTGTCTCCTGCCACCCCGAAATTTGTCCTTGAAGTCATTTAGCTTGAATTGTGATGTTCATTTTGGAATTTTCTAAAAGCATTCTTTGATAATTGCTGTGTGTAGGGCACAAAGGTTTGCTTTAAGAGTACGATTTGTTTTTCATACATCATTGTCTGGCACTGCTAGTTAGCACTGTAATAGATGATTGTTGCCTGTGTCCTTCATTAGATGAAGCCTTTCTTGACTGCCAAGGGGAGTGCATACGTGTCCTTTTTGCTTTGTAGTGTAGGTAGTTTACTGCTGAAGAAAAAAGGTGTCAGTCACCTGCAGGGACAGGAAATAATGCAGGCTGTTACAAATCTCACCCAGGGATAAAGACTGGCTTGTGGGTAGTATCTTTTTTCCCTGGGAAGAAAGGAGTAGTAGTTTTTGCAGCTTGCTCCATTCTCCCAAGACCATTCAAATTTATAATAGCAGGGGGAGGGGAGCAAGGGGGAAACAGGGTGCTTATCACTGTGGTTTCTATAAAATGGCTCATAGCTGTTAGCTTTAATGTTTGTAATAATTTTTAACGTTGCTCAAACCAAAATTAGTTGTAGGCATTTATTCCTTGTTTTGAATGCAGCTCTTCTGTGGTTTGAACCACTGCTTGGAAGCTTTTTGTCGTTGGGCAATATACCTGCAGGAATGCCTTCTGCTAGGAAGATGTTTGATATTGCACTAATATTTGATGCTTTTTGCTCCTAAAATAAATGTACATCTATGAAGTCTAACTGCCAGTCATTTCAACATTTCTTTAATACTCCTTTCTCAAGAGTGTTTGACCAGAATATTGAATTTTGACAATAACAGGGTCGGTTGCTTTAGTGTTGTTGTCATGCTCAAGGATCTGCAAAAAGTACTTCTTTCTGAAGTTTTGCTTGTCTTCAAAATTTTTCATTGGAACTTTAACCTGATTGAGTGAGCTATTATCTTTCTTGGGGTGTATGCTTTCTAGTATTCATTAAGCTGATCATTAATTAATTACTAAATTTAATGTTTTTCCACTCAGTGCTTTTGAGCAATACATAAATTTTTTAGTGATGTGATGATTTCCTTTCTCCTAAAAATCAGCTACAGCCCTGCTACTTCCAGTTTCTCTAGATAGTTTTAGAACTTGATACATTAGGCTTTTACATACATGAGGTGCTAATGTAATCCCAGTATAAGTTCCTTAAGTATTTTGATAAATGAACCTGACAAAACTTTCAGTTTGCCTCTGCCTCAGTAGTTTTCTGCAGTGTTTTTATTCTTCTCCTCTTAATGTTTTCTTGATATATACAAGTCCTTGTAATAAAGCTAAAACATTCTCATTGCTGGAAGTTGGATGATGCCAGAATTTTCTCAGTGCTATCAGATGATGACAGCCAGTTAACTTTACAGCATCTCTCAATACAAACAAAACATCCTACAGTACATTTTTGACAGCCCAATGGCATTAGTATCAAAATGCTCTGCTGTATCCTAAGTATACCCCAGTCAGTCAAGCTTAAAGAATGAGGACTGTTTGTTTTTCTATTCATTTCAGAAGCTGGATCACCTCACAAGCCAGTATTCCACCCAAACATACTTCCTCTTCTTCATTCTAAATGGCACAGGTCCTGCAGATATATATGTTGCCACATGGTCTCACTTTTGTATCAAATTGCCTGATATAACCTTAATTTCTTTAAAAGTCAGTCATTAGTTGTTTAATACACACTTGCTGTAATTAGATATTGTTAATTAGTGTATGTTAAAACTGACTTTCTGATCCTTTCCAGCTGATCTTGCTTTTAATTTATTAAAAGGTCTGACTAGCTTTTGTCTTATTAGTCTCAGAAGTTTTTTTTTCTCCAGTTGTATTTTTGAAAATACTGGCAGCCTCATGGGTGGTTAGAGAAAGCATAATCTCAGAGAATGGGCTAATCTCTGCTTCCTTAAAGAAGTCTGATTTGGCAACTGAGTTCAGAAGGTGTGTATCTGAAGTGCCCAAGTTGTACCCTCTGCAGAGATGAAACTTTGTATTTGCCAAGGCTGACTCACAGTAAAGAAAATACTTGCCTACTTCTAAGTGCTTTAAAAATACTTCTATTTTTAGATGCCTCTAACACATTACATAGAATATTAACACATTTATATGTGAACTTGGTGGGTTTGGTGTGGTTTTTGTATAAATGCAAAATCATTTCAAGGGAGTTCTTATGTGTTCTAGACTGCTCAAGACAATACATCAGGTTCATTAATGAAAGATCACCTTTTTCAACATGAAACTGTAGTAACCAGTGAAACCTACAACAGTGCGAATTTAAGGCCTTCAGCATTTGAGGATTTCAACACCAGGAGAGCCTGTTTTCCTAACCAACCTAACCAGGTAAGAATACCAATAAAAGAAGGTGTTCTTATTTACTTGCTGTATTAATGGCACAGTATGTAGTTTCTGACAAGAAATCACTTTGTTCTAAGTCCCTATGTGTAGTATTACACTCTCAACTTCCTGAAATTACCAATATAGGCTTTGCAGCTGAAATATTATAGCATTATTATGGCAGAGATAAAGCTTTGTGAAGGTATTTACCTGTGTTTGTATTGCACCAGACTACATTAATAAATCTTTATTTTCTTTGAATTCAGTTTTTGTATTACAGACTTCAGTATCTGCAGCCTTGAAAAGCTGTTAAAAATTTTTCAGAAAATGTTATTTGGCCATGAGCTCAATCTTGGTTATACGTATACTAATAATGTTTTGATTAGAAATACTGAAAAGTGTCTTTAAAACTGATTTCTTGGATGCATTGCAAAGTAGTGCACTTCTGCTAAATATTTTTAGTGAAACATTGCTTATCCTCTCTAACTGCCTATTAAAACTAAAATACTCTATTTTGGTTCACAAAGGAAAAGAATGTATCAGTTATGTATAAAAAGTATTCAGCCACTGGTACAGCTTTTCCTCTAACACTATACATTTTTCTTTTTTCTAAAGCTCAAAGAATTTGACAGTTTTTATAGCCTGTAGAAGTAGACTTAACAGTAAGTTGGATAATAATTAATTTGAGGGTCTTATGTCTAGAAGCCTGGGAAGCTTTTATGTCAAGAAGCAAACACATGGGAAGCTCTTAGAATATGTAAATAACAGCAGTCAAAGTAGAATGCAAGTTCAAGTAGTTTTGAAGACTTGTCAGAAATATTTCTGTTCCTTGAAATAGAGCTTTTTAGTACTCTCAGTCATTTTTGCAGAGAAAGATAGGATTGTATTAAAGTCTTGTATCAGCTGCTCTTAAACTGCTTTATTGGGCAAAAGAAGTGTGCAGTATCATCTGGAGAACTAAGTAAAGAGCTCAAAATTTTGAACTTCTGATTTTTAATCATTGATCTACTCTGGTTATCTCTTTGTATAAGTCACCTCATATTTTTGTTTGTTCTGTTCATTAAGAGGTACATATTTTTCCCTCTTCCCATTTACTTGCAAATAGAATTGTAAATATTTTTTAGAATAGAATGGATAGGTGATTAGGTTATTGCAGCTAACATGTAATAGCTACAGTAACCAGTGATGTATGTGCTGTTAGTCTTCACTGAGTTGTAAAGAAAAGTGCAGTAGCTTAAAATACCTGTTTTAAGAGCGTGTATAAAATTGGCTACTGAGTAAATGATAATTTAAGCTGCGGTATACTGGGTAGTTTGTGTCTGTCTAATAGAAATTAAATAGTAATTTTTTTGAAATTACAATGCTCCAATTGAAAACTGCAGTTATGAGAGATTCCATGAAAATTTAAGTAGATATTCTTTAAAATATTCTTATCATATTTTGTCACCATCTGCAACTGCTATTCCATGCTTTTTGCATGGTCTTGTGGTACACACATTTAGAATATAGGCAAGTCAACAAAACCTCACATTGTGTATACGCACGTGCTGTACTGTCTCAGCTAAACTCCATGCATGTGACCAGGTGGCCCAGCAAATCTTGAGCTAATTACCTGTTTTGTTTCAATTTTACGTAAATAAGTTTGAACACTCTTACTGTGCTCGTAAGTTGAACGGCTTGAGAAGTGTGCGCTCAAACTAAAGTGATTAATGACAATTCAGATCTTTACCTGTAGTACTTTGGCTATTAGTAGAAAATACTTAAGTCCCTCAGCTTTTCAGCTTCTGATACGTGGATGCATGTTTAACTTAAATTTAGTGTTTTGCGATGATAGATTCAGCTGCTGGTGTCCTCATATTGTGAAGTTGCAAGCTCAGCAAAGACAGGTGTATCTGTTTGGGCAGAAACAGCAAAGGCTACAGTACCAAGCAAGTGACCGTGCCTTGTCACCTTGAAGGTGCAACCCTTCAAATAAGGTGCAATACTTGTGGGTTCAGGCATGTCAACAAAAATTTTCTCTCTAATTTCCATCTGGCTAATCATGTTCATAATCAGATTTTTTGTAGAATTTCAGTTTGCTGTAATATTCCTGCTCCCTTCCTGCTTCAGCTGGCATACAGAGATGGCATACTGAGTTTTAATTTTGAATGTTTAGAGGACTGTGTCTGTTATTCTCTTTGAATTTTGCTGGTATTTGTACTTAACTGAATTTGAATTGTGTATTGTTCTTAAGTTTTCATGTGTTCATGTAGGTCCCATTAAACACCCAACGAGTAAGCACTTCATTTAAATAAAGCTTTTCCAACATTTCTCCAGTTTGCTTGTTTTTCACCATTTCCCACTTTCTTTCTTAAAGAAATACTTCTCAACATCAGTTGTATAAAGAATGTGTAGCGGTGCATTGTTTGTAACATGTCAGTTATTAACTATTTTTAGGTGTTGGTCTGGGGACTTGAAAAAATTAAATGAGTTCTATGTATATGATGTGTTCTGCTCAAGCAAATAAAAAGCCTTCAAAGGCTGAGGAGAGGTCAGATTTTACAGTTGTTAGCATTTGTAGTGATCTTTAATGGCTATTAGCTGTCTGGGGAATGGGAGGCTGAGGGTGGGTTTTTTTGTTTGAGGTTTTAGGGTTTTTTCCTTTAAACAATGGGTTTTATTTAATGTCTTAAATGTGTGCGTAATATTCTGTGTGGACAGTGGGGTAAGGATCCTTTATGCCTGTAACATATGGGATTCTAATGACATTTTTGCTGCTTTTCCCTTTAAATAAATTTATGCTGTAAAGTGCTCAAGAAAGCCAATTAGCCATAGCTATTTACTGGTGCTAAACAATACTCTTCCTCTTGTTTGAAAACAGAGTAGAGTTGAGAAGAACTCTGCTTTTATAAGCAAAGAGGAAGCCTGACTGCTTGTATAGGAGCCAGGGGAAGTATGGAAGAGGAGCAATGTTAGCTAAATAGGATATAACCTTTCTTCTTCTTATATCCTTGAGACCTTGTGGAAGTCCAACTATGTGGCTTAGAGCCACGGGAAAAAAAAACATTATTATTGTTAGCATATTCCAGTTGAGAGTCTCAGGGCAAAGCAGTTCTAATTACAGTTCTGTACTTATCACACAAGGATTGTTGAGCAGGGAAGTGATGGTTAGAGCAGGCTATAGATATTCTTACATAATCAGAAGATGGCATATTTTAATAAGTTCTTTCTTCCTCTTTCACAGCTGCCTTCCCTTCTCCCTCCTCTGTCTCCTATCCCAAAACCAGGACATGCAGACTTCAGTGTAGTAGGACCTTAGGCACGTGAGAAGTAAAATAGAAGTGTTTTAACATCATTTTCAGTAGTTTTCTGTCACACACTGCAACAGATTAGGAACATGCAGTTCAACTGTTGTCCTCGACTTTGGAATGGTGACACATTAATTCTCATTAATTTGAGTATTAACAAGGTAAACGCTCCCAAAGCAACCATACTGGTGCCAAAGATGCATTCCCAAATAATTCATGATTCTGGAGACTTTGTAAGGCTAATAGGTTAGGGAGTGGAGATTTTTTTGGTGCTTTCTGTGAGGTGGTTTACAGGCTGTGCACTTGACAGAAGGAGAAGGCGGAATTTGACTTGAAGCCCACTTTTAATCTGTCTCTGATCATAATAGCCCTACAGTGTAGGAAAATAATTGCCTGTCTGTAAGGTAGGAATACTGGGACGTACTGAGACCTTTGCACTGTCTGCTATTTTCAGGAGCTACTTTCATACACATGCGAAATTTTTATCTTGTCATTATTTGCACCTTTTCTTGCAAGTCACTTGTAATGTGATTTCAGTAACACTTAGTGGCAGTCCACTATCTTACACTTTTATCTGAGGTCTTCAGTATTTCAGTTCAGATGATTCTATGAATTTTGCCACCTTTGACAACTTTTCTATGTCCCCATGCCCTCTCATTGTAAGGCAGAACAAGAACTCGCTCTTATTTCTCTACTGTTTGTTTTGTGCATGTTTAGCACGTTCCTTCTTACCTGCCTTTTAAAGTCTTGAATTATAGTCAGTTTATTACAAGCTGAGAATTTAGGAAGTACTTAGGTGTTTGCTAGTGTCCTAAACTAATGAATTTAAGTACTGTAATTGTAGTAATTTAAGTACTGTAATTGGCTAAGGGGAAATGTCTTTAGAAGCTGATGGATCATCATACTGAATATTATTCTTCACATGATAAAATCCTCATTTAGAATGCAGCTTTGAGAATAAGTAACAAATATTGAGTACTCTTGTTATAAAATGGAGAGAGTTCAAAAATTTAAGACAGGAATAAAGGAAAGCTTCTCCTAGATAATACAAAAGTGAATGTATCAGGGAGTTAGTCCTAAAGCAGCAGATCATCGCTGATGTGAAATCAGCACGTTCACATAAGGCATAATTAATCTGTGGAGTTAGTTTCCACCGAAAGATGTTAACACCCTAATTTTGAGCATAATTCAAAGAGCAGCATCAAGTTTTGTGTGGATAGCAAAATGTTCAAAGCTCTTACAAGGTATTGAAAAGTCACGAAAGAATACTAAAGCTCATAGACCTAATACCATGCAAAAGACTCATTACTGTGGGGAAGTTTGTAAATTGTAATAGTGAGAAAATAAGCTGGGTTTTTTTATTGTCAAGCAGCAAGGAAAAAAAGTGTCGTTTTTTAATTTTCTAATTTGAGTTTTACATTGTAGGTGGATGTAAATTTGAGACTTCACTGTAGTAAACTTCTCTTACTTTGCCATTTCAGGTCCCACTGAAGTCCATCAGACACGTTAGTTTTCAGGACGAAGATGAAATTGTTAGGATAAACCCTCGTGACATTTTGATACGTCGTTATGCAGACTACAGGCATCCTGACATGTGGAAGAACGACCTGGAGAGGGATGATGCAGACTCAAATATACCATTTTCTAAATCAGACAGTAAAAAATCTGACTATTTATACCCATGTGGGGATGGAACTAAGTTGAATTCCCTGAAAGACTCGAAGAGTTCTGTGGTATTTAAAACTCAGCCTTCCTCATCAAAATTTAAAAACTCAAAAAGAAGAAAAGAGGATGGTGAGCGTTCCCGCTGTATATACTGCCAGGAAAGGTTTAATCATGAAGATAATGGCAGAGGAAAATGTCAAGATGCGCCAGATCCTATTAAAAGATGTATCTACCAAGTTAGTTGCATGCTTTGCGCAGAGAGCATGCTGTATCACTGCATGTCAGACTCTGAAGGAGATTTCTCTGATCCTTGCTCGTGTGACACTAGTGATGACAAGTTCTGCTTACGCTGGTTAGCACTGGTGGCACTCTCTTTCATTGCTCCATGTATGTGCTGCTACCTCCCCTTGAGAGCATGCCATCACTGTGGTGAGGTGTGTGGGTGCTGTGGAGGAAAGCATAAAGCTGCGGGATGAATCAGTCTTGTGCCAAACAGAGCTGAAAAATCTTTGTTTCCAGGAAGCATCTAACTTGGATTTGTGGAAGCTTTTTGGCAAGCTGAAGGGAATCTTCTTTCACATAAGAGATGCTTGATGTGGAGGAAGCAACAAGACTTGTCAGACCTTGGCATTTTACAAGTGGTAGCCACGCCTAACTATTTCCTTTGAGTGCGTGGCATTTGTTGCGAGTTGTGAAGGAGATCTTGCAAAGGAAAGCCTGTTCTTATTATTGGCTATAAAATGAGTATATAAACTATGATTATACTAAAAGAGATTAACTTTTGCCACTTTGTACATTCATGGTTTAGGTGAGGGGGCTCTTTTAAAAGGATTAAACTTACCTGATGGGAAATTTTAACTAAAAGTGCACTAGTGACAGTTGATTTAAGATTAAGAAAAGTTAATACTTGGCAAATGAGAAATAAAACTGATTTTAAGTGCAACTAAATCACTTATTAATAGTTTTTTGGAAGCGACTTTATGTATAAATAACAAATGTTTATATTTAACTAAATGTGTAAGGTACGAATTATTACATGTTAAACTTTCCTTCCCTCCGATATAGTAGGTATGGACCATATCTACTGTCACATTCCATGGTAGTATTTTAAATATTTAATTAGTTAATTTAGTTGCATTTTTATTCCAGATGGACGAATTGATATTTTCAGTCCTGGTTCCCTTCAGCTACAGTTTGTGTTGAATTGTATCCATACATTCTGATAATCTAAAAACCTTTAAAATATTAATTATTCTAGTCTCAAGTGACCAATATTTTTTGTTAAGCACAGATGTAATTGTCTAAAATGTTCTTGTTAGAACATAACATTTATTTTTATATATAAATGACTTTGATTTCAGCATAATAGCAAAAAGGACATTGTTTCTGTTGTTCAACCAGCAAGTTGTTTTCTTTTGGGGTGTCCTCCAAAAATATTTTCTTGCATATTCAGATGTTCATTAAGCAAAAGGTACATTAAGGCAGTTGTAACAAATTGTCATCAGTGTTCTTGTTTATCCTTCTGTTAAACTAGGATCCTGTTCAGCTGTTTATCAAGTACTATGATTAAAACAAAAGATTAATAACAAAAGTGAAATTGTTCTCATTATTTTGAACCACAACTTTTTCTAATTTGAATGGGCAAGAACAAAAGTACTGTGTGTTTTGTTCAAAAACAACAACAAAAGACTGAGCTTGAGAAATAAATTACAGCCTAGGCAAAACTGAGTGAACTTCTTAATTGGGAACTTTCAAGGCGGCGGTGGGAGAGTGGTGGTGGAGAGTGAGAGAGCATGTGTATGTGTGTATATGCACGGTGATATATTGTGTATGATATTTCTTCTGGTTTTGTACTTACTAAGTCTTTAACTTTCAGGTAAGAATTAACTAATTAACCCATAGAGAATTTTTTTAAAACATTACGCGTTTTGCTCTGTTATGAAGTAACAAACATGTTACTTCTTGTTAAAGACGTACAACACTAAAAACAGTCGTAATTTATCAGTGAAGGTGCCTGTTTGACATCTTGGCTGGAGTGGGACAGACTCTCCTCAGTATACCCTTGTTATTAAACAAACGACCTAATTGAGTCATTTTAAAAGATGCACATGACTTACTTTTCTCACTTCTATGCATTTTTTTCAGTATATTTTGTGTAATTTTTTTCTGCCTGTACCAGTCCCCTTAATTTTCCTTTGTAGCCCAGAAATAAAATGAACAAATGTAAATAACTTTATCTCTCTGTAAAATACTTTTTGAAAGAAAACATTTATATTTATATTACAGCTTGAATTGGCCACCTTGTGTATATAGATCATCTGAAAGTATTATTTCACATTGAAAAAGAAGACAAATATCTTGATAACTATAGAAGTTACAGAAGAGCTTCTAGTTTTGTATTGAGAGTTGATTGGATGACTCAAGTCCAAGAATATGATACGGTAGCAGCAATCTTGGTTTTTACTGTTTATATATTTGAAAGCTGCTACTCTGGTTGGTTTTCATGCTTCACACATTTTCAGCTAAACTTGGTTGCCTAGAATAGACTGTTAACTTTAAAAACAACTTTCATTAAAAAAAAGGTGATGTTTTCCTAGTGAATGAGAGGAATTTATAATTTCTGAATGCTGGGTTCCTCATTCAAGGTGGAGAGGTATGAACAACCTAAGAAAAGAACTTGCTGGCTGTATAGAAAAATACTATATAATCGTATTATGTATATACTTCAGAAAGAAATTAGTTTAACAGTTTCCTCTGAGCACTATACAACACAGTGAAACTCCTGGTCCTGTACTGTATTTTATATGAAACATATATGCTTTAATATTTTTATTGAATGTGTGCATTAATATTTTTACCTTGCATTTAACCACTTTGCTGCTAAAATGTTTTCACCTTTTGCTTTTCTCTTTGAAGAATTGCTTCATCTAAAAAAGAGTTACTGAACGGACATATGCTCACTTGTTCTTGTGCTGAAAGTGTCAGCCTGCATGCCTGGTTTGAGAGCAACTAACTGAACGCAAAGCTACAAGATTACAGAAGGGTTGGTTTTAGTAGCCTGCATGTGTACCTTTTCTTCTGGTGTTAAGAATCTTACCCACTGTTGTATTTGGGAGAGAAGTAGTGGAAGGTGGACATATGGCAAACCCATTCCAGAACAGGCTGCTACATCTGCGTATCTTTTGGTTTTGGTGGCATGTTACATTTATCCTGTCTCTTCTGAAATACTTTCTTAAGCATTTGGAAAGAGAAATTTCTTCCCCAATCCATACTCTTCCCCTTGCTTTTAATGTCAGAGCTGTAGTTTGTCAGCCATGTAGTAGCAGAGCTTTGTGCTGCTTGGAGGGGACCCGAGCCTTTGGAAACCGTCACTTGAATATTAAGTCCCTCGCTTGTTGAAAGCCTCGATTACCGTGAAAATTAAGTATTTCCCCTTGAAAGTGCGGAAAGAAGTTAAATGACAGCAGCACTCGTGCACCATCTACTGGAGGAAAAGTGACGTTCAGGCGCGGTATTGGATTAAATCGTCATTTAACTGGCCTTTGGTGCACGATTAAGTTACACAAATATGTTACGCTTTAGTTATGAATTTACAGGATTGTAATTTGGAATCTTACTGTGATTTCTTATCTCATCATGCTTCTTAAGTGCCATTATTAACACTGAAGTACAAATCCTTTAACCATATATTTTGTTAGGTTTAAAATAGTTACAATGGCCTGTTACACAGGAGCATAAAAATCAGAAATGAAATTAAAATTCTTTTGATTCTGTCACTGAGTTTATAAGAAATATTTTTTTTATTCTTATTTAATCTATTTCCCCTCTTGAAGTTCTTCCCACAGCAAAGTGATGGAGCTTTGATGTTCACATGGAGGGAATCTGGCTTTTTGGTTTGTGATATAAATCAAGTTTTGAGTATGCACAGGTGGGTGCGTGCACTCACATATGCAATTCAGTAGCTGTGAAAAGTATATCTACAGTTGTGTGCACAGTTAAAGCAATACTTGATAATATCCTACAATTATTATGGTAACTATTTGGTAAACAGCAGCAAATGCTGGCATAAAACTCTTCCAGAGCTTAAGGAAGGGATGTTCCAAACAGTCTTAACCAATGCAGTTTCCTCTAGAGAAGGAAAGGTATTTTGAAGAATGCCTTAATTGTGGTTGTTGGAATATAACATTCCCATTTTGGATGAGTTCTCTTCAGAATGATCTGTCCATGTGTACCTGGAGGATAATGTTGAACTCCTATGTAAATAATGCCCAGGTTTAAATGAGACTTTAAATCTTCTCTGAGCTTATGGCACAGTGTGCAGCCAGTACAGCTATACATTCTTATTAGTAAAATGATCAGGCTCAGGGCTGGCAATGAAAACAAGAACTTTAAAAGATGCCTTATGGTACTGTTAGTCCAGCAGTGGATAAAACTTCTGTTTCCTTTGGTGCACTGATGAAAAAAAAGAGGGGTTGGGGGGCTTGTTTGGGTTTCATTTTGGGGGTTTTCTTCCCTGAAGGTTTCTCTCTCTTAATTGCAAAAGTTGTGGTTCGTTAAAGAAATCAAACATTTGGTGAAGAAGCAGCCTTCATGTTCAAAGCTGCAGTATAAGCTGTACATGGTTTTCCTTCTTTTGCTTGGTGCCATTTGCTTTCCACCCTAATGACCTCAAAGTGCCTCATGTGTATATTGTTTCCATTAAACCTCAACTGCTATTTGTTTCTAGTAATTGATGTATAATTTAGGTAACTCATCCCATAGGTGTTTCCTTTATGAATATAGCTTGTTACTTTGAGTATATAATGTAAATATGTCTTTAAGTTTGTAACTGGTTTGTTACATCATATCCTTGTAAGTTGACATAGCAGATAACACCATAAAAATTGTTTTAATGTTTTTTCTTGTAATTACCTGATTAAAACTATCTTAAAAATTAAGCAGCTAACATGTTTTTTCCATTCTATGCTGGGATTACTCTGAACAGTGCATATGAAATAAAACATTGCAGCTCAAGAACAGAACAAAAAGAAGTAAATAGAAGTATTACTTTCAAGCTCCAGCATCTTCCATCGTAAGAACCACTTTTAATAGCTGCTATAATGTTTTAAAGAAAAATGTGCTTATACCAGCTTGCTTTTTATATACAGCAGTACTTGTCCTTGACATCATGCTATGGAGGTCAAGATTTCTTTTATAAACCGTATATATATAAGTTCCCACTCGACCCCACCACAAAAATGTGTATCTGAATATAGTACTAAGCTTTGTGGAAGTTAAAGAATTAGATATACACCAGAAAACAAAGCAAAACTAATTATTCCATGAAGAAAAATGCACAAGTAGAAATCTGTGAGGCTATAATTTGAAAGCTCAGTGGTCAGGGTTTAGGATGGATTATTCTAAATTGCAATGTATTTGCCTCTGGGTTTTGCAGATGTTTTATTATTGGTTACAGCCAATAGAGTAATTCTCACTGTTCATTTGATTAGTTGCTAACTTGAAGAATTTTATTACTGCCAGGTGTAATCATTACATGGACTATTAACTATTGATACTTGAGCTTTTAATTGATGATTTGAAAATGCAGCTCTACAAGAGAAATAAAACAGACAAATGAATTGAGTGACTGATAAGGTGAGGGGTTAATAGAGAAAATTATAGAATTATGCGAAAACCACATATGAGAAAGTGGCTCAGCATTAAACATGGTTTCGTACAAATTAAAAACCTAATGTTACATCTCAGCCAAATCCACCTTAATGTTATGGATAATGCACAGTCTTCTGGTTTTGAACAAGAAGAACGGATAGGTAAGGAGCTCTTCTCGTTATATTCTTTTTTCTCATTCTTTCTTCTTGTTCTTTTCTTTTTTCTCATTTATTTATTTTTTGTTTCTTCTCTTTTTTTCCTTGTTCTTTTTTTCTTTACAGCTACATCAAACTCAGTTGCTGGAACTTATAAAATAAATGGAAAAACTGAAGTTAATCCACAGACTACAGTCTGTAGACCACAGACCTGGTGGCCAGTTTCTAAAAAGAATTCATAAAAGTATACCAGTTAGTCTTTGTCATTAAGCAGTTAGTACTCAGTATTTTGCATCACTGTTTCTTGAACCTTTTAGCTTACTGTCATGGATTGATATGTGCTCCTGTACCAGAACAGAAAGACTTTGGTCTGTAGGATTATATCATCACTTCCATCATTTGAGAACACTGAGTTCTAATTTAATAGATTGGAAACAGATATAACAAGTAAATGGATGAGAATAAAAAATAATACCACATTTTATATCTTAGAATTGAGGCTGGACAGCATGTGTGTGCACACACAATGGGATTTGACTAAATTATGCTTTGAGTAATGCATAATGTGAAACAATAACAATATTTTGTTTTACCTAGAAGGGAAAGAAAAAAAGAGATAAGTCTGTTCTTCAAGAAGCTTGTATCTCCAGCTATCCATGCCCTGACTTGAGAAGTTTGAGAATATTTGAGAAAATAATGACTTTGACAGAATAAGCTTCTCAGATGAATTGTGATTTCAGTTAAGTGCTGGTTTGGCAGACTCCAGGCACATCTCAGTACCCACAAAATATATCCAAAGGGTTTTTAGCAATGTGTGAATATTTATGTCAGTTGGAGGTAATGCACAGAAACAACTATTTCATGTTTGGCATTTACTGTTTGGGGTTTTTTTTAAAACCTCCAACGAAAACCTCTTCTGCATTCTGGTTTTGAGTAATATGTATCATATTTTTGCGTAATAAGTAAGCTGATGAAAAAACTCAGTATTTGGTGGGAGGATAGATGGAGAGGAAAAAAAAAAAAAAACATGGCCAGGAAAGCTCTTTTTAGTTCCTATCCAGGCCTATGTGGTAGGTAGATAGATATATAAATATATATAGGTAGATAATGAAGCAACGCCTAAATGAAAAACTGTTGCAGTATGATCTGTGGTCTAAAAATGGAGATTTTATAGAAAGACAGATTTAGCTGCTTTCCATGATAATGTGCAACCTCACTATGAGATAGTTCTGATTTCACCATGACGGGCAATATGCAGATGTTAACAAGCTTGCGAAAAATGCAAAATACTGGGGGGGGATGATTGTAGAACCATATTAAGTGGAATCAATAATAAATTTCATAGAATCAAACGGGTTGGAAAAGGCCTCCGAGATCATCAAGTCCAACCCTTGATCCAACACCACTGTGGTTACTAGACCATTGCACTAAGTGCCACATCCAGTCTCATCTTAAAAACCTCCAGGGATGGAGAATCCACCACCTCCCTGGGCAGCCCATTCCAATATCTGATTACTCTCTCTGTAAAAAATTTCTTCCTAATATCCAACCTAAACCTCCCCTGGCACAGCTTAAGACCGTGCCCTCTTGTTCTACTGCTGGTTGTCCGGGAGAAGAGACCAAACCCCCCTGGCTACAACCTCTTGGCAAGGAGTTGTAGAGAGTGATGAGGTCTCCCCTGAAACTCCTCCAGACTAAACAACCCCAGCTCCCTCAGCCTCTCCTCACAGGCCTTGTGCTCCAGTCCCTTCACCAGCCTTGTTGCTCTTCTCTGGACCTGCTCCAGCACCTCAGTGTCCTTCCTGAACTGAGGGGTCCAGAACTGGACACAGTACGTGTGGCCTCACCAGCCCTGAGTACAGGGGAAGAATCACTTCCCTGGTCCTGTTGGCCACACTGTTCCTGATCCAGGCCAGGATGTCATTTGCCTTCTTGGCCACCTGGGCACACTGCTGGCTCATGTTCGGCTTCCTGTCAATCCAAACTCCCAGGTCCTTTTCTGTCTGGCTGCTCTCCAGCCCCTCTGTGCCCAGCCTTTAGCACTGCAGGGGGTTGTTGTGGCCAAAGTGGCACACAACACCTGGCACTTTACCTTGTTGAACCTCATCTCGTTGGAATCAGACCATCTCTCCAGCTTGTCCAGGTCCCTCTGAAGAGCCCTCCTGCCTTCCAGCAGATCAACACTCCCCCTCAACTTGGTGTCATCTGCAAATTTGCTAATGGTACACTCAATCACCTCATCCAGATCATCAGTAAAGATAATAAACAGAACTGGGCCCAACACTGATCCCTAGGGGACACCACTGGTGACCAGCTGCCAACTGGATGCAGCACCATTCACCACCACTCTCTGGGCCCGGCCCTCCAGCCAGTTCTTCTCTTTGAAAGAGAAGGAGATACTTCTAAATGTCGATCCAGTATTGATAAATCAAATCTGTTTCTCTTATCAGTGCTACAATTAGCTGTAAGAAAGCCTTTTATGATGATTAAATTTCCTGTTGCATGCAAAACTGGCCTGGAGTTTATGGGCTGTCTCCCCTACTCCAATATTGCAACTTGCCAAACCATTCCTGTATGAACTCTCCTTCCAATAGTACATTTGTAGGATACAGATCCATTTACAGTTATTTTGAGATCTCCTAGCCGTCCATGTAGGTACCTTGCCATTTTGTATCCCATATAAACAGCAAGTAGTGTAGTCAACTATTTCTTGCAAAGTGAGGATATGAGACTATTTTTTCTGAAGTAAAAAAGAGTTGTGAAAACATATTACTGCTGTTAGTACTTATCACTGTCCCTTTGATGGAGCTGGCTGCCTCTTTGTGCCTGCCAATGTGCTTAGGTGCTTTTCTGTTGTTGCTTTATATTGCCTTTGAGAGAAGTGTTACAGTGACTTGATCTTTCCTATGTTTTTCCCATAATTTGTTCCCTTTTTCCTTCCGTGTTGTCTGAGGTCTTCTTCAGCTTACTCTGCCAGCATATAGGGTTTTTACAGGCTGTGTGTGCATCTGATGATGATAGCTGCTGATTACCAAGTGTCCATTATAAACAGTATTTAAAAGTTGTTTTGTAAGGTCCAAAAGGTTTAAAATATTGCATCGCTCTTGAATATGGTAATGCTGAGACTTTTTCTCTGTTATGTGGGCTTGCAGCCACAGACTGACCAATCCAAAGAATTGGTTTCCAAGTCTGATGTGGTTTTACCTAAGTTTACATTTGTCTTTTGCCTACTTGCATTTAACTGTCTACAAGATGACTAATGGGCTGAACTCTGCAGAACATTATTGCGTGACTCTTCCCAAGCGGAGGTGCAAAACCAAACCCTGAAGCTCTAAACAATTCTCGGTTTGCTCTCATGCCCTAACAATCACATCAGTAATACAGTTAAATAATTTTTACAGTTGAAACTATGTTGAAACCAACATGGTGGAGCAAATTAGTTTGGGATGGTGTTATTGTTTACTTTGGCTGAACACCAGGTATCCCCTGGGCCTGCGCCCAATCCCTCCGGAGGGAAGGGGAGGGGGGAAGGGGCAAAAGAAGGGGAAAAAAACCCCCATGGAATCGAAGCTGCTAATATTTACACAAAGAGGGAAGATGTTATAAACACTATTCACGCAGAAAAGAACTAAAAATAAAGATACTTCCCCACAACTGACACTCTTTTTCCCCGAAGGAACTGCCCGACTGCTCCACTCAGCTACCAGGAAGAGAAGGGGCCACTTGCTTCCTTCCTGTCTATTTTATATCTGAGCTGACGTAACATGGTATGGAATACCCTTATTGGTAAAATACACATCAAATGACCTATTCTATCTGTTTTCTTCTCAGGGAGAGTAACAAACCCATTACAGACGGTTGTCACTATTGGCCTTCAACAGTACTACGAATGGTTGAGGCACCAGCGGGGCAGGATCCACTGTTCTTGTTTTCCATGATGTTACAGCTAAGTGTTAAAAATGCTTCTTATGAAGAAGAGAGCTCTTCTTCTTTCAGGGCTACTTTTGTTATGAGAATGCTGCAGTGACTGTTCCTTCTTATCTGGATGTGGGGTCTTCAGTTAGTTCTTAAAAAACTGGAAATTACTGGAGACATGAGAAGTGAGAATAGTGATCCCCACAAGCTGAAGAGGTACACCGTGGGACAGAGGTTAAATTTTATGTGTGGAATCAGGAGAATGGAGAGGGAGGGCAGAGGAAGAGGAGCATCATCTGGGCCCTGTTCACAAAATTAATCTCTTTGGAATGAGTTGACAAGTGATGCAGTATTCACAGGAGATTTCAAACATTCTGAATACAGCTATGCACCTTTTGACTTCCCCAGGGCCTTTGAGTCTTACTGTGAATGATTAGAGGACTGGGCAATCACTAACCACGTGAAGTTCAACAAGGGAAAGTGCCGGATTCTGCACTTGAGATGGGGCAACCCCGGATATACGTACAGACTGGGGAATGAAATGCTGAAAAGCAATGCCATGGAAAGGCACCTGAGGGTCCTGGTCGATGGCAAGTTGAAGATGAGTCAGCAGTGCCCTGGCAGCCAGGAGGGCCAACCATGTCCTGGGGAGCATCAGGCAAAGCATCACTAGCCAGTCGAGGGAGGGGATTATCCTGCTCTGCTCTGCACTGGGGTGGCCTCACCTTGAATATTGTGTGCAGTTTTGGGCACCACAATATAAGAAAGACATTAAGCTATTAAAGAGTGTCCAAAAGAGGGCAAGAAAGATGGCAATGGGCCTTGAGAGGAAGCCATATGAGAAGCAGTTGAGGTCACTTGGTCTTTCAGCCTGGAGGAGACTGAGGGGAAATCTCATTGCAGTCTACAACTTCCTTGTGACGGGAAGAGGAGGGACAGGTACAGGACTGTGGGGACCAGTGACAGGACCCAAGGGAATGTCCTGAAGTTGTGTCAGGAGTTTAAGTTAGATTTTAGGAAAAGATTTTTCACCCAGAGGATGGCTGGGCACTGGAATAGGCTCCCCAAGGAAGTGGTTATGGCACCAAGACTGACAGAGTTCAAGAAGCATCTGGATGATCCTCTCAGGCACATGGTGTGACTCTTGGGGATGGCCAAGGGCTAAGGGTTGGACTTAATGATCCTTGTGGGTGCCTTCTAACTCAGCATAGTCTGTGATTAAGTCTGATACAGTCCAGGTCCTGGCTCTTCCATAATAGGCACTGTCTCAGAAATCCACCAAGTGCTAGTACAGAACGCTTCTCTTTGTAAATAGTGCATGTCTAGGATTTGCACAGATGAATAGCTAATTGGTTGATATTGAAGGTTGACTGCTCTCCAGACATTTCAGTTAATGCTATGTTCTAAAATGGTGGTGGTATCCAGACTTGTGAGTAATTCTAGCTTGTGGCAGACTTGCATAGACATCTCTTTGTTAGCTACATTATTAAAGTAAACTTATGTAAGTCATGGTTGTGAAGGAGTATCCAGAAGGCTTTAGTGCATTTGGAGCTGGTTGATCAGAGAGGTGGATGAGTCTCCATCCTTGGAGACACTCAGAACTCAATCTGACCCTGTTTTGGGCAGGCAAGGTTGGACTAGGTGATCTCCAGAACTCAGTTACTGCATCAGCAATTCTGTGGCTTGTTTTTCAAGAAAACTATAATTTTTGAAGCAAGAGAGCAGTTTCAGAATAAGTGATATGATTTTGTGCCTTCTAAATCTGGTCTCTAAGGAGGCAAATACTACTGTTAATACTTGAATTTTCAAGTTACCATCAAGTTACCATCATTTCAGTCATGTCGTCATTATAACTCAATGTTTTTCACTGTCAGAATTATTAAAATTTTAATATATTTCATGAACAAAGGCTTTTTTAATATAAGTAATAGGTATTAACATGGTGTTGAGGTGAGGAGGAAAGCTATTCCAATTGTTAGTAAGCTTAAAAGTATGCACAGGTGTTTGCATAAGTAGTGAACAGCTGTTTCACATGCTCTTTTGGCATAAAAAAAATGTTTTCCCAGAGTTGCTAACTAATTTCAAGATAGCTTAGTTAAAAAAAAAAAAATCAGGCCCTCCAAACCTTTTCCAGATTACCAGTCTATCTTAAAAGCATCTCTAAAACCTGTCTGGAATCTGAGGCCTGAGCAAAGCCAGGCAAAAATGTCTGAGCAGTGTTTATTTGGAAGGCACACGCACCTGCTCAGACTGAAGCAGCAGCAACAGGGTGAGACTGGATGTGGGTGTGCTAACACAGGCAGAGTTAGCAGCTAGTCAGAGGCTCTGGGACCCTGTACCTACTACAAAATTTAAACTGTTCTTAGTAGCCAGAGCCAAAGGATAGGTGGGGACTTGAGGAGGCTGAGTCATTCTCCTTCACGCCTCTACTAAAAAATGGAAGTAATATTACTGCACACAAACATCCATCCCATTTTTAGACAGACATTTGTCTCAAGTGAATACTAGAATAAATTTTAACTATATAATTGACAGTTCACATTTCGTAGTCCTGTTTCTCTCTCCTGAAGTTTAAAATAATGAAATATTCTAAAAACCTTGGTCCTTTTTGTGTTTCTGGAAAATTCAAAAGTACCTGAACTGCATCATTTGCTTGTTGGGTGTCTTGTTGCCTATGGATCCTGCTAGTTTACCTCCAGCCAGCACTGAAGTGGTAAGTCTGGCTCATCAGCTTACTCAGTAACATGCTGAT
Organism: Lepidothrix coronata; assembly: GCF_001604755.1. Lineage (NCBI taxonomy): Eukaryota > Metazoa > Chordata > Aves > Passeriformes > Pipridae > Lepidothrix > Lepidothrix coronata. The sequence continues at coordinate 2,113,695 of NW_016690318.1, forward strand.
CATGACTCAAGTCCTTCCTGCACTATCCTTGATGATTTAATGCTCTCTGTAGCTTTTCTCTCTATTAATCTACCAGTCTTTCCAAAAAATGTTCTGTTATTGCCTGAAGTCTCTCTTCCTTTTAGACTAGTCCTGTCTTTGCTCTCCCCTGAGTCCTCATTTGTTCAGCCTGACACCCCTGAACCAACTCACATCCATGAGTGTGGCAGCAGTTCTGACCACTGATAGTATTGTCCTCCAGTATTTATTGACAGATCTCATTTCTTGGTAAACACTGCCATGAGGCTTTACAGTAATGTAAGGAAAGTAGATGTTTTTTGCCCCCAAACCAACCAAAAAAACCCCTAAAAATACTCCTTCCAGTAAGGTGGGAAGTAAGCTGAGGGATGATGGGAGTGGTTATGTTTGTTTTAATTTTCCGTGCTATCACTCTTCAGTCTTGCAGTAATATACCTTTGGGCTGGAAAAAATGTCACACAGGCATCAGAGTTAGGATTGTGAGCCACTGGAGCTGTAAGATTGGCTCCAACTTCACACTCTACAGCTGTGGCCCAGATGTATCTCCTGAAACTCTCTCACTGCAGCAGTTAACTCCATTCCCTCTTCAGCCTCTCTGTTTCTCCCTTTCAATTTCTTTAACACAAACATTTACATTTAGAGGGAAAAGAAGGGTGAGAATGTCAGCAGATCCGTATTGTAACAGTTTGTTAGGATAGTTACTATTACTTAGAAGAATTTAGAAAACAGACTCAACCAGTTGACCTTTTGTATTTCTAGATGACATAGAACAGTTTCAGATCTTCTAAACTAACATTTACAATGTGCTTTGCCCAGTGCAGGTATTTCTATTTGGCTAGAGATCTGCTGAAGTATGAGATAGAAGTTATCTTTAACCATACCCCTGGGGTTTAGGCTTCAGTTACATCTTAAGTGCAAAGCTGCTTGCACTGGACAACTGCTTATTTCGAGTCCTTCGATTTGCTTATTTTTCACTCTTTTCCTAAGCACCTGCACTTAAAAATCTACTTTTAATCTTCTGAGGATGATTTAGAAGCCTTCCTCTTCACAGAGCAGGTAATACAATCAAGTCTTTTTGTACACCTGAGCAGAACACCATCTGGGCTTTCTCTTCAATTCATGAGTAGCATGTACTAAATCAGTGATGATTTGTGTTTCTATTGTTTTTCCACAAATGACCTTTAACAAATGTAGGTTTCCTTATTAGGCTGTTAGTTAAAAAACTGTCCTTTGCAAGATAACAAAGTGATACAGATTTGTAAATGGACAGACTAGGTCCTGCTATGCGTGTGGACCTCTTCAGGGATTATTTTCCTTCTGAAAATTTTGCATGTGTGAAAAATCTCACCTCATGTAATCAATGATTATATTGTAGAAAAAGTCTTCAAGCATGCTCAGTTTGAAACTGTGTGTGTGGTAACTGGCCATAAGAACATTTAAATGGAACTGCTCCCATGTGTTACGAAGGTCATTTAGGAAAGGTTGACATCATTAATGATTCATGTCTGCAAAAACAGAGCAACTGACATACTATCGCGACATCACTTGAGATAAAAGTCTTGGCTGTTAGAGCATTTGGTGAACACACTGCCTGGATTTGGTGGAACTTTGACATCTGTGATGCAGCCTAAGGGGAATTTCAGATTGCACATTTACATGGATGATCAGATGGCACCTAATCAGCTGCAGTCCATGTTGCAATGATTTTTTTTTTCTATTTCCACTACATGGTGTGTATGGCCAGTCTTCGCAAGCGAAGATTTGGGAAAGGTCATTAACCCTTCGAGCCTGCGCAGTGGATTTTTTAG
>NW_016690318.1:2115677-2121815 GCF_001604755.1 Lepidothrix coronata
CATCTGCCCGGGGGGCTGGGAATCGAACCCGGGTCGCAGCGGTGAAAGTGCTGCACCCTAACCACTAGACCACCAGGGTGTAGTTAGGGCTTAACTATATCTCTGGCTTTGAAGATCAACTCTACTTGCAGTAATATCATCAGCTGCTCATATGCTTGGGTAGTCACCAAACCTTAAGCAACTTCTGAGATATGGCTGGTAACAACACGCTAATATAATTTTTCAGTGAGTTCCTTGCCTCCCTTTTTGGACAGTAAATAATTTGTCAATATCACATCTACAGTGACAGTTTAAAGAAGATCATGAAAGATTGTCAGTCCACTCATCTTGATTTTTTACAAAAGTGGAGAAAGCTGGTCAAGAGAAGATCAGTATCAACTGGTGCTTCTTAGTGTCAGTGTACTCAGCTAGAATGCAGTTATTCAAAAGTCTGCCATGTCATCACATATCAGCACAGTATCTGAAAAATTAATTTCTTGCCTTTCTCTGTTTATAATACCGAACTGTTGGATCACAGTCAACAGTAATTTGTAATGCCAATTCAAGACTGCAGGTCTTTCCCAAACAGGTGGGGGTTTTTTTGGTAGCATCCTCCAGGTCAATTATATATTGAAATATAGCAACTTACAATGGTCATGCATATTATCCATTCAGGATGTAAAATTGCTTAAAAAAAGGTAACTGGGCTCCTATACAATGTGTTGAATGCAAAGAATTGCTGAGTGTCCAGTCTTGTTCCTTCCAAAAACTTAAGCTTGCTGAAGACTTATGTCCATTATATATGTCTGTGAGCAAGCAGCACTTAATCAGTCTGCTAGGTAACATGTAGACAGTATGTTACAGTGGCTTATTAAATAGTTTTCTTCAGGTGAAATAGATCCAGATAAGTTAGTATGGGCTGATGCTAAATATCAGCTGTATAAGGTTGCTTCCATTTTTTCAAGCCATTAACTGACCAGAATGAGACAGCTGAGATGGAGTTTACCTTAGCAGCTTGGTATTCAGCCTTGCTCAACCCCTGCATTAGTTCTACTCTTGTGTTTAACTCAAACACAACCATTTCAGCTCTTCTACCAATGCAAATATCTCATGCAGCACTCTGCAGAGGCATAGCGAAAAGTTTCTTTTCATCTGGGCAGAGCTGAGTGAACCACAGCATATCTCGAGGAATGGCAAAAATATCCACTGTGGTTTTGAAACAGATTGTGGTATCTCAAGCAAAATCTCCACAGCTAGGAGATTAGGCTTCTCTTACATCACCAAATAAATCCCAGAAAAGTGTTCTGGGTTTGTTTTTTTTCCTCTTGTTCTCAGTCACTTGTTTGCTTACATACAGTATTTCCTGAGCAGCAAATTTAGGCTTTTATGTTATTTGCCATCTGTAGCTTTAGAAGAGCATTAACTTTGGGAACATTTGTAGAAGTGCCTCATCTATATGTATGCTGCTTTAGAGTTCTTTTGACAGTGTCGTGGACAGGTCTTTAGGAGATCTCTTATGAGCCTGAATCTTCAACTGCAAACATCAGGCAAGAACATGATCAATATCACTTGTAGTCTTACAGGTTCCTATGCTATGACTTGAAGCCACCTGATGCTTTTTGTTAGGCTGGCAGTGACAGCGTTACATTTCATCAGGCACCTCTGTGATGATGTACAAACCATGACAGTTTTCTTCCAGTCATCCCATAGAAACAAACAGAAAAAAAGGGTAAAAAACGCATCTCCTAAACAATGTTTCAGGAAAGAAAAAACATATAACAAGGTTTCCATCAATAATACCATAAAATTCTTTAGTTATCAGGTTAGAGGGCAGTTTACCTTCAGCTCGAGGTCCCAAGAAAGGAAATTGATCCATTCCTATTGAAATGCTGAGATCTGATTAGTTGGGCTTCCTGATCGTATATTCATCTTTTTACACCATCCATTTAGTCTTGCCTCAGAGCTTCCATTGTGACCCCACTCGCCATTTAGTGTTTTCATTTTTTAATTACATTATTAACCAGTACCTGCACAGCTTCAAATGCTGCAAGGATAATCTAGCCGCCTACCACTCTCCTTATACATCCTGACAGGCCAAGTGGCAACCCCTCATCTGCTTCCTGTGTCACCAAAGATCCCAAATACCTGTTTTAATCTTTATAAAGTGGATTACAATCTGGAGGACAGCACTGTCAATGTGTGACCCTCCTGTGTATTGGGTTCCAATGGCCTTGTTGTGATCTGTTTTTAGCTCACTTTCAGACTGTGGTTGTCCCAGTTCCACTTTCCCTCTTTATTTGGTCCAGTACACCTATTCTAGCTGGTAAAAGGCCTCTGAGTTTGTCATTGGATCAGTGAATGAACTACATTGATAATGTTTGTGTAAGTCACATGGAGAAACCCTGTTGAGTTTTTCCTCCCTTACTCCCTCTGCTGTAACAAGCTTGCATAAATTTAAGTGTCACTTAATGAATAAGACTCTTTCAATGCCATGAAAAAGTCATTGAAAGGCCAGTTATGAAAAAAACTGTAATTTCCCTTGAATCCAGTAGAAGCTGTATATATTAATTTTATCTTTTTAGCTAGTAGAACTTCTTATTTAGGTGCTATTATTGTGCTTTACATTTTGAGTGAATACTTTTTTCAAGCCAAACTGCATGGATTACAATTTATGGATTGAGGAATGTCAACAGAGAAACACACTGAATATTTTGAAGATTGTTTTAAAGAGTAAGTGGTTAACGGTAACATTTGTCTAGTGCCAATAAAGTTAAATTTATGTGGCATGTAATTTAGGAAATTGAGTAGGCAGAAAACTGGTGGATGCATTCTTAGCTAAAAAAAAAAAAATGTTCATTTTCCGTTAAACACTCACACACATTTGTCATAGCAACCTTGAAGGTGTCCATAATGCTAAGCAAAATAAACAGTGCTAGCATAATGGTCACTGTAATAACATGTCTCATGAGCTAGTTCAGTACTCCTTTTTATTACCTTATTTTTATTGCTCATTCACTGTGTTGGAGTTCTGTTTTGTGGTTTAATCATTATTACATCATTTTCCTTTCTTAATTTAAAGGTGCTGCCCTTTTCCTGTCATTCCATGACACCTCTCTACTACATGCACGTATCCCCTCTTAACTTTCTTTATTTCTTAACAGTGAGTTCTCTATTCTATTAATTCCCAATAAAGACTAATATCTGGGTAAATTTTTTACAAATCTAATTAGACACTGCTTTGTCATTAGGAGGAAAAAAAAAAACATGAAAGGCAACGGGAAAAGGGCAATACTATTAACAAAGTAAAACCTACAAAATGCATAGAAAGGTTAATCAAACTCTATCATAGTGACATTTGTGCAAAACAAAACAAAATTCTGCAGTTTATAGCTAATGCTCATCGACTTTCATGAATCATGGACAAAGCACACAATATTTTGCACAAATCCTAAGTAGAAAAGCTGTTCTCTATTCCAGTCTTCTTCTATCCCCTTCTTCCTTTTGTAGGTGAAGATGCTTAGGTAAAATTGAGCATTTCTACTCATTTCAATTTTACTTAGGTAAAATTGAGCAGATCAACATAACAGAGATTTCCAGCAGATGGACAATTGCTATTCTGTGTGCCTTCCCAGTCACCCCTAATATATATGGCAAAATCCCTACTGATTCTCCCTAGGGATGGCCACCTGCCAGGTCAGGACTGAAGAGGGACAAAGATTCAGGGCTGGCACCCTATTTTAGTGTTCTTACCTTTTAACAGTTAACATCATGAAATAAGTGAACTGCTTAAACAACAGAAAAAAAATGAAAATGCTTTATTACTCTTTTCCCTAGAAAAAATATGCTAGTTCCTCATACTGGTAGATATTTTAATCTTGTATTCCTCCTCATCTGAGAGCTGAAACATAGTTCACCTCAAATGGTTCACATAGAGAAAAAGAAATATTCACTTTTCAAAACCCTTTCTGAGTCCCATTTGCTCAATTCTAAGTTAATTTGTGAAAATAGGCAGTTTTAGAAAGGTTTTGTATTGTTCATTCTCTGATATTCTGTCCAAGTGTTTGTGTATAAATGTATGAAGAAATGACCCGTGTGACATCCAAAGTACATCTCATAATGTTTAGCCACAGTGCTATATTCCTGGAAAGATTATCTAAAAGTGATGTAGAATCCTCCAGGATGAATGAACAGCAGAAGGAACCAACAGAATGACCAGAAATTAAATTTAATGATACATTATGGATATTCACTTTATAAAACCCCAAAGAAAATGTCAGAAATCCTTCCCCCAAACCAAAAATATAATCCAAAGAAAATATACTTGTTCTTGGGAGCTTTTCCCAGGTGTTGGTGCTTCAGCAAGGCTGCTCTCATTTAAGTGTCCGTGCTGAAATTTGATATCATAATTATTGCAATGGTTGTCTCTTTTGTCACTAATGCCCCTCTCCTTGTGCAGTGCTCAGGTACCAGAATAACAGGGTGGAAATGCCATTAGGCAAAACTCCAAGGTCTATCTGCGTGAGTAAGGCCTGCTTGCAGGAGTGTAGATTGAAAGTCTGGGTCAGCTTTGACTAAAGCATGACCATTCATTTATGGAATTAGGTTTAATTGAATATATAAGCCCTAACCTTTTCATGTAATGGTATTCTGAAGAAAATAAGAAATTAGCTAAGAACTGGTAATGCTCTTTGTCTTTGTTTTGATGTTAATTAGGTTTACTTGATTGTCTGCCATTTACCTCAGACCACAAGATTAACTAAGTGCCCTTCATATTAACTCCCTCATCAGATAATTATCATTGCTTTTTCCATGCAGTATTATTACATACAACATTTACTTTAATTTCCTCCAAATATTGAATAAAAAGTGTATTCATTATACAATGTATTTACTCTTAGAGTTATGAAGTCATGAACTCATTTTAAGGACTGAGGAAAAGAAGCAAATAGAAAATTATTATGGGCAAGACATGCTGTCTGCCTCAGCAGTCACTTTAATGTCTATCATGGAGAAATGTATTTTCCAAGGCCAATTGTGGCACAAGTATTTTTAACTTGCCCTTGCTTACACTGGTTTAAATCTGGAGTAAGCCACTAAAGTTAGAGAGTAGAAGCCTGGATGAATTCCACGAAGTGAGAAACTGCTTTGGCTGCTAGCATATAAAACTAAAGCTGTTAATCTTTAGTCATTTCTTCAAGTTGGTCATTTCTTCAGAAATGTTTACTACAGTTGTAGGATCTAGGAAGAAACTTACTTAACATTTTTGGTTGAAAATGTATGTTCTTCTCCTGAAATCTATATTTCAAGAAAGTGTCTTATTCTATCAAATACACTAACCCGCCTCCCTTTCTGTACAGTTGTACTGCCCGTACACTTCTCAATCTTACCAAGTAGTTTCCTTTACAATAGTTCCAGGAGGTATTCCCTTTTCATGGACAGCCAACTGAGTCTCACCAGGGATTGTGAGCTAAATTCAGAGCAAGAATTTTTTTTCCTCAAGTGTCTCTGTAGGCACTTAGAGATACATTCAGTTCCTTATTTACTCAACACTGAAAAGCACCTCAAATCATTCAATACCTGATGTTTCATGTGTGAATTTATGTTATCTATTGGCTGGACATACAGGTGCATCAAGTTGCAATCATACCAAACAGCAGGTTGCTTGGCAGCTCTGGGGCTCTGCCCAGGATTCACAAAACAGAGGTTCCTCATAATATTTTATCCATGATTCTTGATTTACTACCTAAAATTCTCCAGTAAGAAGGGCATGTGAGGTAGTCCCAATAGTTCAGCCTGTCTGAGTAACCTATGGGTCCCAGGCTTGGGCCCCATCAGTGCTGTTGGAATTGTTCCTAGATGATTGTTCCATCCACGGGGTACTCTGACAAACTTCTTTAGTACAGTTTGCTTTCTATGAAACACATATCTGCTGTGTCAAAAAGGCACATTTTCAAGGCATGCAGTGGGTAGGGGAGGACTCAGTTCTAGAAATTTCTCTGTGAAACCAATTTATTAACAATTAACAACTGACAATCTTTAAGAAGGCGGCTTGCATGAGAAAGCCTCAGCCATCCCAGTGAGATGGGGACAGGGATGTGATGGGGGGGGTTGGGACTGGGGGCATGATGTGGTGACAGCAGCTGGGGGGGGTTGGCAGAG
>NW_016690318.1:2121829-2142249 GCF_001604755.1 Lepidothrix coronata
GTTGGCAGAGGGGTCTGGGGGGTGTTAGAGGGGTGTGACCTGAGGGGTGTGACCAAAGGCTACACAGTAGAGGTATAAATTTGTATCCCCCACTAGATATATAGTATACCACTTAGACCCTTGCATGCCCCTTGATATTTTCTACTGGATAACTAAGCTATCTCTTGCTCAGATCAATCAGTCTTACAAGCTTCATCCTTTGACTTCTAAGTCTTTTCATGCTTTGTAGAATATAGGCTGGGCACTTACATCATGGCATGCATTACAGCTGGCAGCATGCAAAACCTAGAGGAAGATTTGAGCAACCCCATTAACTTGTCTGCAAGAAGATGGACAGAGCTGAAAACTGGCCTGGAAACTGCTCCAACGTGTTGTCCGATTCCTCCCTTCTGTCCACCCTATTTTTCTTCTTGAAGCAAAGCAGTGTCTCAGTGGAATCACCAACTAAAACCACTTTTTTCCATCTAAAAACACATTTTCGCTACCTTATTTTATATTTATGTTTAAATAGACAGCAAGGAGCACCAACCCTGTGTGAGAAAGGAGTGGTGAAAAGATCCTTGAGTGCCACAAGGTGTACTCAATTTGTCTTAAAGGAGCTTTTCCATTGACACCATAGTGGGCCATTGTCATCTTACTTACTTTGTACGTGCTGTGATTTCTAACTGTTCCCAAACAAAAAACTTCCTGTCCTGCAAGATGCTGAACTCTTCATTTAGTAAAGCAAATAGGAGTTAGCATACCTCAAAGTTTGGTCATGTCTCAACACTACTTAATTTTTTTTCATATTGATGATTGGAAAACTTCTAGGTAGTTTGGCATCTGAATGGGTGTTTGTATTTTAAAAAAAAATTTAAAAAGGATGAGCAAAAGCTCCAACAAGAGAACTCTTAAATAATACCAATATGTTATAGGTGTCCCCTAATGTTCAGAACAAATAAGGAAAATGATAATTGGTGAAGATCAGCATCAAGAGCTAACATTAAATGTATTAAAAGTAAGTTTATTGCTACAATGGGGGTTTTGAGAGACTATTAAAGAATATCATTCTCAGTTAAGGACCGAAATGGATCTATATATGGAGCTGTGTGTATGGGTTTTACAATGAAAATCAGTTAAGTTGTGAAGCAAACTTATGCACTAGTTTGTTTTTATTTGCTACCTGATATGCTGCTGCAGAAGCCAGAAGGATCTACTGAATCAAAACCCCTCTATGAACCAATGTGAACTGAAAGAGGAGTTAGAAAGAAAATAAGGGGCAAAACGTATATTTTCAAGTAAAAATAACTACAATTATTAACAGCTTGAATTTAATATACCTTTTCTCCCCAGAAATCCTTTCCATTGCACTAAGGGGAGGTTATATAATAATCACTGTCTATAAAGCCATTCTGTGCAAATACATTGTGTATGTGCATATAGTGTATGCACATAGTAAACAGAGCACCATCTACTGACATAAAAAGAGCAAAAAATATTCCTAAATCATCTTCATTGCAGCTCATAACTTTGAGATTTTAATTTTGCTACATCCCACAATCTGTCTTCGATTTAGCTATGTCTTCCAACTCTAATTCACACTATAACATGTAAGAGGATTGTGAGGCAAATAAAAATATGTTGGGAAGTAATCAGGCTAAGGACTTGCTCTGCCTATGTCTCCAGCCAGCATGTCCTGAATGTGACGGTTTCTGTGAGTAATCCCATCATGTATATAGTAATAAAAATATGAATTAAAACAAAACAAAACAACATTCTTGCATTGGCAGGGAATAAAACATGCATCTGCAGAGGCCATAATCTCTCATTCATTTCTTCAGTCTTCAGAATTTACATAAAATCCCAGCTTGGATGAATTCATCTTTCATAACAGTTGTCTTAACTTTACTTGCTTGCAGGAAGAAATTGTAGAAAGTAATATATTACATGGATCACTTTATCTGCCTCTCCTGTTAAGGGGAGTTTAAAGGTTTTGGTAGATTGAGAGCTGTTGATTAGGTCCCTCTGTCCTCACTTCCCCCAACAAGAGGAAGTGGGTTATTTCACAGTTCCTATTCTTCTGGCTTCCACCAGACACACCGAAGTTGAAATTTCAAGACTGCTTGTAGCAATTTTACTGCTGTCACCCTCCAGATATGAGCTACTGTGCCTAAAGTGGCTCAGATAGCAAAAGTTTGCTGATATGACATAGCACAGCTATGTGAGAGCAGTATAAAGCTCTGTGGATAAATGTTCCTATCAGAGATTTCCCCCCTCCCCGATTTTATAGAATTGAAACGCAGCTCCACAGAAAGAAGGTATGAGTGACAAAGATGTCTTGGAAACAGAAAGGAAGTCAAGTCTTCCTTACTTCTCTATTCTGTAGTATATTAATTTTTTTTAAAAAATCATGTAGTTCAGCCACTACTTACTTGGTGTAAGAATTAGCAATGCAAATAGTGAGAGGGAGAAGAATATATACTGAGTAGCTGCAGGATTTGTGGAAGCGGTCACGCACACACGATGACAGTGTCTTGGTTTCACCCACATTACTCCCTCTTCTCAGTTACAGAGCCCCCAGCTCTTTGAGGAGCAGCCATATGGTTAGGGAGAGGGGAACTGATGCCGCACAGACAGGATTTAGGGTTGGTTTTCTTTCTGTGCTTTCAGACAGAGATCTCCTTGGGGATAAGCTGGGCTTAGGTGGTTGCATAATTTTGCAATATTTCTTAAGTGATTTTTTGCAAGATCTTTTTCAAAGGCTTGTACGATTCTTCTTTTCATAGTTTATAATCTTATGTATTGGGTTCTGTCTTAATACTCACATGAAGATAAGCTATTTGCAAAAACTTGATATTTAACAAAGACAGTGCTTTACAGCAAAGCTGTATTTTATTTCAAACAATTATACTAATATTAAGAGGATACACACAAATCCTGCCAGATTCTTTCTGAAAGAACAGAAAAAATTCTGAGCCTCCTGAGCATTCTCCAAAAGCATTTAAAATATAAAAAAACCACTTGTGGATGACCCTTCTGATTTCATCTCACAAACAGTATGTTGAGAGCATCTGAGATTTATGCAATGCAGGAATTTGGGAAAAGGGAGAAGAGACTGTTCTTAAAGAGCTGCAACTGTGCTAAAAATTCCTGTTATTATACATTACCAGTAAGCTCAGAAATATATTAGAAGCATTCTAATAGCATCAGCCACGATACTATCATGTCAAATTGGATCTCTAAAAAGGAAAGTATAAGCAATAAATGTACTGGAAGGTCAGAGGAAGACTTTGGCACTATCAGAATAGACTGGATCTAAACATTTTTTCTGATGGGGAAAAATAGCCATTAGAAAAATGATTGTTGCTATTTATGAACATCAGGTTGCTAAGTGACATCATGTGATGCTCACTGCTTCATCGGCCACCCACAGTTCTCAAGGAATAGCAACAGAGGGGGTGAAAGGGGTGAAATAAAACCAAAAGGCTGAGTTACTATTAAAAAAAAAAAAAAAGGGCCTACAGTTCAAAGCAAAGCGAAATAAGCTTTCTAAAAATACCTTATTTTTTTTCTAGGAGAATCCAATAGAATTATGCTAAGAACTTTTCACAAAAGCAATAGATAGGTGAATCATTTGAAAGAGAAAGCTTAAGAACCGAAACCTCACCCCAACCTGACATATAAGTTAGGGACTTAGTTTTATATATACATATGTATATGTATAGATGTGTGCACATATGAGTTTGTACTAGATTTTCCATGAGAGGAAGACTGCATACATTAAGGGCCACATCATACATTTTTTATTGGCTTCTAATACTGTCAGACTTCAATAATTTGGGCTGAAATGCTTCATGCTCCTTTATTTACTCAAAAGTCTGCACAATTCATTTATTCCTGTTGTCTCATAAGAAAACCTTTAATGGTATAGGTTTAATTTGGTTAGCATCCAAATCACTTCCTATTTTGGATACTCCTATCACTCAGGGTTTAAAAAGAATGGGACATAATCAAGCATGCTCATGCTTTCTTACTAGTGTATCTTTTTAGCTGTTAATATTTAGCCATTTTTTAATCCTTTTTTTTTAATCACTTTTCCCATTATGACTTCTTTTTGATGGCTTCTTGAATGCTTTACTTTGCACCACAAACATTAATTTTAACTTTACTGATGCTTTGCTTTAACCTTTAATACCAATATATAAAATGATCAAAAATATAGATATATCCTAAATGTTCTTTCTCCCACCTTCTCACAGACTCCTGTTGCTTCTCTTCAGATTCTTATCCACAAACTCTGGCAGCTTGCATTTTCAATGAGCATACATACAACAGATTATTAATTTAATGTCTGTTGTTCAGAGAAAACCATTTAGGATATTGAATTAATTCTCTCTATTCTCACATACAGTGCTTATAAAGGAAAGGCAATTTGGCAGTAGTGACTGCTAGGATAAATGTGTTATACAGGTAAGGTAGGGGGAATGTTTGTTGATTTTTCCCTCAAAACATGATTATTGATACATCATTGTTTACTTTCCAAGTTATACACACAGAAGTGAGTAGCCTGTGTACAGTTTCAGTATCACAAGTTTATCTCAATTTACATTCATGTCACACTTTGATTTGGACCTTAATTCCCTAACTAGGAGGGAATTTCTATCTAATCTTGTTTGTTGAAGCGTTTCCATTACCAGGCTCCCTGAAAACTGCTTGTGTTGCTCTACTGAAGCCTTTACATTACTAGTGGATCTTATTTTGGAGAGGGAAAGGCAAGAATTTCATTGCACACACACTTCTTTTTCGACGTTTTCGTTTGTGCTGTTGAAAAAGAAAAACACAACAAAAAGACAAATATGCCCTCAGTTCATTTTCCCATGCTAACAGAGAAGCTTTTTTTTTTGCTGTGGCAAACACACCTTCCAGACAGGGAGTTGCATTTGGACTTTAGTGGTTCACTCCCTTCCTGTTTGAGACCAATTATGTCTCATTTGCAATACCATTAGTCAAGGAAGTGGCTATCCCTGAGGTCACTTCTCAGCCCACCCTTCCTAAATGGCACTGGTATGCCTTTCTTCCAAGCCACGGGGACAGGAGGTTGGGCCCTCCCTGTGGTGTGGGCTACTCCAAACGTACAAGCAACGTCAATCTTTCAGGACTGGCCACAACTAGTGCAAGTTCAAATGCTCCAAACTAATTTGAAAGCTATGGTTTGAAAAATTACGCTGGCTATTTATTAAAACAGCAAGCATGATCAGACCAAGCCAACTTGATGGTTTAACAGATGGAAGCTTGTTAAAATCTTTATTCCAGTATGTTAAGAATCCAGTTTTGCTATAAATTGTGAAGTATGACTTGTGAGTCAAGCCCCAGTGGAATGGATGTCTCATACTCTGAAAGTCTCAGCTTTACATTCAAGATCCAACATTTGCTACCTTGTGATGTTTTGACCTGGATTTTTTTAAGAAGTAAACTATTCCCATCATTTAATAATATTCCATGTTTCCTATATTTTATTTTAACTAAGACAGATATTCTGATACTTTACATTTTATCAGTCAGGGAGAGTACAATTATTATTATTATTATTTCTTAAATGTATTAAGTTCTGGTCTACCGTCTTTACTACTCAGATAACACTGTTTTTACACCTGAAGCACGGAGCTTTAAGCGATTTACCAAGATTACACTCTGTAATGGCTAGCAGAGAAATAATTTTATCTTACTATATGCAGAAGTTCTTCCTTTCTCTGATTTCTCATCAGAAAGAAGCTAATAGGGAAAAAAAAACCCAGAAAATTCACTTACTTCCATGGCAAATCCATGAAATAAAGAAACGGGTAGTGATAAAATAGGTATGAGTTGAAAGAAGGGCCTGCTGCAAATCTATATAGCCAGTTTCCCTGTGGATGCAGCACAGTTCCTGTGTACAGTGTGTACCTCACACACACACTTTCCTAGAGAACTCTGCAGCCTTTCAGTGTTACTGACACAGGTTATCGGGACTCAGTAGCAGGTTTCTGACATCAGAGAATCCCTCTCAGATAACTCACACCCGTGGTCATATACTTTCTTTGGGACTTAAATATTCATAATTTTCTAATTAAATTTGCGTTGGCATAAGAACTATCATAAGACTTATCTCTGTTGTACTTTCTTAAAATGAAAACAGAATAAATAGCAATCAAGCACCTATGCCTACATCATACATGAGTATAAAAGCTTAAAATAAAAAGCTTGTGTACACTTATAAGGAAATCAATTTTCAACCAGAAAACCTAAAAGCAGGAACACTTTCTGCTTGTTTTTTCACTCCAGTAACTCCAGTTTTGAGCTGAGATTAATAAAGTTACCTTTCAGTGAAACAAGTGAAAGACAACAGAGAATGGCTGTAATACATAAAGCTCCTCACAATGAAGCCCCACCACTTAACTTCTAAGAAATAATGTCATTGTAAATCATGATGTGATGAATGCTTCACTGAAATGATTCATGCCATATGGACTGAAGAGCAAAACGGGCACAGTTTATTTTTAAAAGAATGAGAAATCCGAACTTGGAATACTCATTGCTTTGTCCTGCCAGGCTGAACATTTGCTGTAGCAGGGCCCAGACTTACTGCAGGTCTGTCTTTTTTTGCTCACTTAATGTGTTGCACTAGTTTGTGGCTTCAAACTCATTCATAATGGAATAGTGTCTATGAAATTATGACCAGTACTCTGCAGCCTCTTCTGCAAGGAAATGTTCACTGGGCACCTACAGGCTAAATTATCTTCTCACTTTCTCTTTAAAAAAAAGCCAAGAAACTTCAGAAGTAATTAGTCCTCACAGTATAGTTACTATCTTGGTAGTGAGAAGACAATTAAACTGAGTCCCCTGATAGAGGTGAAAGGTGCTGGTAATTCCACAAGTCACTCAGCTTTCCCTTTTGTAAAACTGCTTATGGTCAATGCCTGTATTGTCTGTATTAAATGCTCTGTATTGTTGTGTATTAATATATTCAATGTGAGACTCCATTTAAGCAACAGAAATCTAGGTTCTTTCAATAGTCATAATACTTCTCTTGTAATATGCCACTAGAAGAAACCAAAAGCAAATTACTTATATTTATTTAGTGATGCTAAAAGGTAGAAGCACATCTCACTGAAATATTTAGGCCCCGCACCTACTACTTCTAAAGTAAATGACAAAAATTTCAGTAACTTCAACTATGTGCAAATAAGTCTGTAACATTCAGAACTAGACTGTGCCTTATTCATTTTATTTCAACTCAAGGACAATGAAAAGCCACCATCTTCTTAGTCAAATACTGGAAAAAGAGTACAAGTCTGTATGTTCCAGTCATTGTGCATGGTATTGATGATTGCCTGGTTCTGACCTCCCCACCACCACCTGTGCAGAGAGATGTGCCCTGAGGAATTAGTTTGAGAGCAGTCCATTGTCAAGAAATTGAGCTTTGAATTCCACAGAACTTATCACTGTGCATAGTTTCTTGAAGGAATTAATTTTGGATTGAAAACTTGATGTCACTACTTCAGGTGGCTTGGTTTGGTCTGGAAGATGTTAGAAGGGTGATTTCTAAATCAAATGTTTATGATGAGACATCAACTTCAGTAGGGTAGCCTGTAAATTGATGGGAAGGATTCTTGTACTTATCAGGTTCGGTGAAGTTAGTATCACATCATTCACATCTACTTCATTTGCTCACGATGGAAGCTGAACTTATCCTATACTAATTTAAACTGATGAAAAAATATCTGTGTAAAGAAGTTCCTTCATTGTAACAATTGAACCTGTTATTGATCTGTTTTAAAAACTCAATATAAGCTGCTTATATCAACTTAAGTATGCACAAAGGGATGTCTTTTCTCTATAATTTCTGAACTGTACTCATAAAATACAGCATCGCACATAGGCGAGATTCTGTGAAAGTGTCAATTCCTTCTCCACTCTTATGATCCCCCCTAGTGGTCAATTAATTGTCTGCTAGATGTTTCTTAGTACTACAAATTATTTGTACCTCTTCTGCATTAAAGCAATGTCTGTCTTCTCCTTGTTTGAATTCAAGGAATTTAACTCACTTTTCATTCATTTTTCATTCCTGTGCTGCATATGAGAAGAACAAAGCAAAGAATCTTTTGAAACATGCAGCTAGCACGTCTGTGGGCAGCTTTATTTTCCATACTAGGAGCAGGCGGATTGTACCCACCACGTAGAACCCACAGCCTGCTCTGTTGGCAGCGCAGACCAAGAGGTCTGCTGCAGGAGTAAGCAGGACCCTTCCACCCCATTCTTGCCATTAGGCTGTATGAGAATGCCCAGTGCCCATTGCAAGCCTAGCAAAAGGAACACTGCTCAAGGAGTTTTGAACAGCATAACCATTTGTGACTTGTCATATTCATACAAGTAGTTTGGTAAGTGGTTGGGGTTTACCTACCTCAATAGAAAATTGAGTTACGTGTTTTGGTTTTCAGTAAGATTACAGGCAACTTGTAATTGTAAAGATTTAATATGAATTGGCAAAAGATCAGTCCCTGAAATTCTTGTCTTCACTTCGCTGCGCAGACAGCTGCAGCTGCCATTTTGTATCAGTTCAAGTTGACTCGAGTCAGTGCTGATCCCAGCGCTACCTTCATTTTCTAACCTTGGCTATGCACCTCTACTCCTTCCTTATGCTAGTACCAAGAGTTATCTGACTGCTGAGGGAGATGGCTAACGGGCAGACTATTGAAAAAGAATTCCTGACAAAAGCTGAAAAGCTCTAGGGCAATGACCTAACTCAAGCTCCATGCGCCTTTTGTTTGAAAGTACTGGCTGTATGCTGAGATCTCTTCCTTCGATGTTCTTGCTTGTGTGTTTTTATGTTCATGTTTGTATACTGCAGAGGGCACGGGGCAAATGCAAAGTCCACTCCCACGGGCATAGATTGTTACAAAATGTTTTTAGCCAGCTTTATCAAGATTCTTTTTCTCCCCTCACAGATGGGAAACTCAGAAATGGACATGGAGAAAGCTGTGGAGTGAAAGAATGGCAACCCTGTGGGAAGAACCTAAGTATATGATCACAAGCAAAAATGTCTTTCAATTGTGGGTGTTCATATACAATTTGTGAAATTCGAACTTGTTTTTCCTCATAATGTCTCTACTATAGAGAAAAGTTATGATTTTTCAAAGAAATCTTGTGCAATTAAAGCAGCGACTGATGCATGTCCTTGGCTATCATAGATATGCAATATTATCAAAAGAGAGTGGGAGAAATAACTAGTTTATGTATTGTCCTGTAACATAAATTAGCAAAATACTTTTATGGCATGTAGGAAAACGTACAGAGAGATCCAGGGAAAGCATCTCTTAAATTACCAGTTTACTTTCTAGTTTTGATAGATTATGTTATGCTATTTTCAATTCCACTTGTTCCCAGTTCTTTTTCTTAGCCTGCACTGTTGGGTGACATGAAAACTACAAAACAACTGTACAGTGATGATTCACTGTGGGTAGCACAGAGATACATCTTTAAAAAAGAAAAGCAAAAGCAAAGAGAACTGGCTATTCCTGTCTACTTCTGTGTATCTTGTTTTCTCATTCTATTAGCTGGATGTTAATGTTTAAAAAGGAGCAAGAGTTTATGTTCAGAATCTCTGCTCTCAGATGCATACTCCTTCATTTACAGAAATTATCATGTTAACCCATTTGAAACAAAAGGCGTTTTAAAGCTCAGTCATATGGTACATGACAGTTGAGAGTTGTGAAAGAGACCACCGAGTGTACACATATGGTCAACATAAGCGTATCAGGCTTTAGGATGTTCTTCTTTCCACTAACTGCCATCAACAATGTTTTTAATTTCTAAATTCCCATCTCTGGGTGTGGGACGATGCCGGGGTTTGGAAATTGTTAACTCACTTGTCTACCATTGGTTTCTGTGTTGCCATAGTTATTATATTGTCTCCTTGCATTGGCTAGCCAAATGGCCAATCCCATCCTTGGCCCAGCAGCCCTTATAAACTGCGGGAAATTTGAATAAAGTCTCTTCTTCACTGCTGGATTCCCTGTGTGGTCTCTGTCTCCTGGCTTAAGTAACTCCACCACCTGTCCCTGCCACAAGGGATGAGCAGCCGGGGGGGTGATTCCAGCCCTGAAAACCTTCACAGAGCGGCCAGCAGTGACCCCTTACAAACCCCTCAAACTGCAACAGGACGATGTCCTGATTCCCACTTTTTAAAGCTTAGCACTCAAGAAAACCATGTCTTCTGTTAAATAATTCAAAATAGTTGCTTCAAAAAATGTGGAGATCTCCCGCATTAAGAATATCTATGTTGTAATTACTTCCACCTGACTATATGTCTTTATGGGTCTTCATCACAGATTCAGCTGCTGGATTTTCTGAAGGCCCATGTAGGAAAACATCGGTAAATAAAAACAAAAGGACTGTCATGGTTTAACCCCACCCCGCAACTAAGCAACACACAGCCATTCACTTGCTCCCCCACCAGTGGGACTGGGGAGAGAATCTGAAAAGTAAAACTGAGAACACTCATAGGTTAAGAAGTAAGGAATAAAAGCTAGAAAACTTTTGACTTAACTGTAGGTTGAGATAAAGACAGTTTAATAGGTAAAGCAGAAGTCATGCATGCAAGCAAAGCAAAGCAAGGAATTAATTCACTGCTTCCCATGGGCAGACAGCCACATGTTCAGCCACCCCAAAGGCAGCAGTTACTTCCAAAGACAAATGCCATCACTGCCTTTCCTCCTTTTTCTCCTCAGCTTTATACACTGAGCATGAGGCCACACAGTATGGAATATCCCTGTGGTCAGCTATGCCCTCTCCCAGCTTCCCATGCATCCCCAGCCCCCTCACACATTGGGCAGTATGAAAAGCAGAAAAGGCCTTGGCTCTGTGTAAGAACTGTTCAGCAATAACAAAAACATCTCTACATTATCAACCCTGTTTTCAGCATGAATCCAAAATGCAGCCCCATACCAGTCACTGGGAAGAAAATTAACCCTATACCAGTCAAAACCAGCACAGCAAAATCGAGGAAAGTCAGGGCTACAGGTGCTCTGGAGACAAGGTCTGCACCGTCTCAGGCAGAATTTCACAATTTGAGAGATCCCAGAAATACCGCTGAGGTCCAGGCCTAAAAACCTGCTTTTTTCAACCATGTCCTAGAGTGGCTTGGAGCAGTTCTAAGGGCTGCAGAGCTGGCTGCCCTGGCATGAGCCATGTCCGGAGGCCCAAACGGTGGCAGTGGTCTCCCCTGGTCCTGCATTTCTCAGGGGCCTGGTGCCCAATGGAGCGGGTAGATGTCGGGTGAGCCGATACACTGGGCAGGGTTTGGGCCACGTCCGCGGCACAGCCGCAGGGCCCGGAGACGAGCCCCGCCGGGGGGAGGGTGAGGGCCCCAGTGCGGGACGAAAGGCAGAGCCAGCCTGGCCTCCACGAAAGGTTCATCCCCAGCCACGTGCGCGGCGGCCCTCAGCGGCTCTGCAGCAGCTGCGGGCGGAGGCGGCCCGGCAGAGGGGCGGGGGCAGCCCGGGGCCTCCCCCGCCCGGGCTCCCGCGCTGCGGCAGCGGAACGCGCTGGCGGGCGCGGGTTGCGGAGGGCCGGTTTGGGGCGCGCACCGCGCGGCGCCGGCATGAGGGAGCTGCCGCCGGGCCCGGCGATGGAGAGCGACATCTTGGACGCGCTGGAGGCCCTGGGGTAACCGGGGAACAGCGGCAGCTTCCCTTGCGGGGGGCCGGGAAAAACCCGGCCGGGCTCGGAGCGGGGCAACGCCGCCGCGGGCGGGAGGCCGGGCCGGAGGCGGGGGCGGGGGCGGAGGCGAGAGGAGGGGAGCGAGGGGTCGGCGGAGGGACGGGCCCCGCGTTGCGGCCGTGCCGGGTGGGCCCGGTGGGGCTGGGCCTCGGGCCTCGCCCGGCAGCGCGGTCACGGCGGGTGCGGGGGCTCGCCCTGGGTGTGGCGGGGGAGGGCAGAGGGGCGCGGCCGCGCCGTGGGTGCGGGGGCGCACACCGGGTCCGGTCACACAGCGGCGGCCGCGGGGTATGGTCGGGCAGCACCTCGCTCTTTGGTGCCTGCTGACCTCCCGCGATGTGCTTCGGATGCTACGGAGCAGAAACGGTGTAAAATTTAGTTTAATTTTCAGTTGTCTTATTGCTAGGGATGTGAATTGCTAATATTAGAAGGAGATTTAACTAAACATTTGAATTAATACTTAAGTTCTCTATTAAGGATGTACTGAGAGTTGAAAGTCTGTTTTCATGTGAAAATGCCTGCCTCCTATTTTCTGGCAAACTATTTTGTTTCTAAATGACCAATAATTTTTTGGTGTGTTTAAAAAAAAAAATCTAAATTATTCCTTGAAAAAAGTAACTTCCAAGGATTAATTCCTTCAAGTGTAGTTACTAACTAGCTTATAGTAAAATAATGTAAAAACACGTAGATTTTATGTTAAACTTGCTTCTTATTGCTAATGTTTATCTGTCTGTGCAGGTACACGGGTGCCCTGTTGGAGGAGGAAGCACTGAACAAAGCTGCAGAAAATGGATTGTCTTCACCAGAATTTTTTGAGCTTTGTGTTTGGTTAGGTTCCCAAATAAAATCACTTTGCAATATGGAAGAAAGCATCACTTCAGGAGATGGTATATGAATGCAAATTTAGTAAAGCAATATTGTATTTGTTCAGTGGATTTAGACCCATATTGTTCAGCTAACAATGAAGTTACAGTGTTGAAGTTTACAAGATAACTGAAAGATAGCCAAGCTGAGGCTGATATTTCTGTGTATGTACCTCTTAGATTAAGGTTTTGTGTTGTGAAGATTGTTTCAAAAGAAAAAAAAGAAGGTTATTTTGGATGGGTTTTGGTCTACATAAATATAAAAAGTAATTCACCCATGTAATCATATTTTTATGGCTTAAATTGCAGTGCCTGGTATTTTCATCTTGTTGATCCAATGCAGCGTTCCATTCAGCACTGTGTGTAGATATGTGAGATGCTCAGTAGCGTTACCTGATAATTTCTGTTGAGTGCTGGAATTTGGATGAGATTTCATATTACTTATGTTTTCACCAAAAAAGTAGTAAAACTAACTGAAAATAATGGGCTTATGACTCCTGTAATTTCTTCATCAGAAAATTGACTGCATTGACTGCTATTTTGTAAACAGTTCAATTCCTTGGGATGTTCTTTTGCATTTGTGTCTTCAGAGACACGAATTCACCTTCTCATTCAAAGCATGAGTACAATACACTATCGTAAGGCTTGTCTGCTCATAGGACGTTTTCAAGAAAAAAAGAAAATGTTACTAGTGTGGTTTGTGGTTAATCTTTGTCTGGGCTGTTGAAATCTGCAATTTAAGTGTATAAGTTAAGAAAATTAGATTGCAGTTTGATGTTTTTGTAAAAAGACATAAACTTTGGATTTATTTCCATAGGTATGAAAGATATAGAGAGCTTCCAGCTTGAGATGAGTGGCTTTCTGAGAGAAATGGCTTGTCCATATTCATCACTTATATCTGGAGACATCAAGGACAGATTAAGAGGGAAAGAAGATTGTCTTAAACTCCTGTGTAAGTAGTTACCATATTTCCCATCTATAATACAGTATTTTACATGCATGCCTTATCGTTATTGTATGATTTACATTGAAGAGTTCTATATGTGTCTTTAAATTGATGTGTACAATCATTACAGCTCAGCTAAGCACGCATCAGCTCACTTGTGCAGAAGTGGAAAATAGAAAAGTGTTAGAAAACTGGTTTAGCTGAAACTAAAATTTGTTTTCAAACTATGGTTCAACCTACTGAGGCCTCCTGATCCTTCTCTTGATCCAGTTCCAGTTCACCTAAACTGAGACCTTGCTTCCTGCTTTTCTGAGAGGTTTCTGCACAGCTTGAACAGAAATGCTGTGTGATTTGAAAGTAGTGAAAGCAGGATTGAGAGAAGCGAAGTCAAAGTTTAAGCTGGACAAAGGAGTGGCAGCAGGAACCAGTGTGATAATACAAAACTAACCAAGGAACTGGTGGTGGAAGTGAGTTGAGCAGTTAAATGCAATTTGTGGACTGAATGTAGGAAGTCGGGTGAGAGGGAGTTTAGATAAAGAATAGGAAACTGATACTGACCTGTCCAGAAGAGAACTGAGAGTCTTCCGTCTATCATGGTTGTCTTTTAAGTGTATATTGTAGGTGTATATGTGAATGTGGATGCAGAATTATTTATGTCTCTAAATCTGCCATTATAACACTTTTCTCTTTAGTATTTCTAAGTACAGAACTTCAGGCGTTAAAGATACTGCACAGCAAGAAAATCAAAGGCTCTCATTTGGAAAAGCACAATGAAATTCTTCAGGAAGTGCAAGCTATTTGCGATGCACTGGGTCTGCCAAACTCCTCGTCTTCTGGTATTCCTCCCTTGTTAACCAATGTGGAACAAAAGGTATGGGCTTTTATGTGTTCTCTCTATTGCTAAACTATAAGCATTATCTCTGTAAGCATTCATCCTAGAGTTAAGGGCCCAGCAGTCTTCTCTGTAAAAGCCCTACCTGACAAATGCGAGGGAATTTTAATTCTGAAATTCAGCTTAGTGTTTTAAGTTAAACTATTTTAGTTATAAGGTGAAGTATTTCAGCATTTCCCTGAGGTTGCCATCTACTTAATGAGACATACTTTGCCATGCAAGTTTGAGGTGTCAGATTTCCTCTTACCCATTCAAATGTGCTGCAGCAAGCAGAAGATTTTGGGTAATAACTGATTGTGCATTTATGTACCTCTAGTTATTTCTGGCATGTATTTAAATGTAATATCCAAAATTTAGATTAGTTCTTGTTAGTTTGTCAATTTCTTAATTGCAAGTATTGATTTGTTAGTGCCATTGCTTTAGTTGCAGAAGAGGATGAAAATGCCTGACTTGCCAGTAGTCAGCCATATTAAAAGTCAGCCACCTTAAACCTTATTCAACAGGGTAGTTCTCTGTGTAGTGTCCCTCCAGGTTCTAATTCATTTCACTGTCATGATCTTTAGTCTGATTTCCTTATTGCAGAATGTAAATAGGCTCTTGAGATGGCATTTATCTTTTGTGTCAGACAGCTGAAAGTTTTGCTTTTATTTCTCTCTAGTATTATTTCTCTCTTTAGAGAATGGGTGACCAACCCCCCCTTAAGAGGGGAATGAAAATCCCTCTGCTTCTGAGTCTTTGTACATGCCTTTACATGCTTCTGAAATCTTTTTACATGATTTTACATGATTATTCTTTTTAACTTTTTCCTCATCAACCAGTGAGCAGTTGAACATTCGGAGATTTTGGGGAGAGGGCCTGTTACATGGTTTTGTTACATCTGTATGTCTTTAGCCTGACAAGACAAAACCTTTGATTTATAAAAATTAAGGTGACAATGAAAATGCCTATTCCTGCACTATTAACTTTGCTTGATCTTTTTCGTTCTAAGGAAATCTTTAGTCTTTCTGTTATGTGTTTTTGAAAGGATGAAGAAACAATTCTAGCACTATTTTCTGAGAATTAAAATGTCTGAGTTACAGCTAATAACTAATTGATTTAAACTGGCCTGCTACTGCTGATCTCCCTCTGTGGGTGTTACCTGTGTTTACATTCCTGTGTTGTATGCTCCAGCCATGGCCAGTGGCCTTCCTTGCTTCACTTGTCAGGTACAGATTTACTTTCATGCCATTATGGGAATAGGACTCTAGTTCTGCAGTTGTGGGACAGCAAGACCAGACCTGGTGCACCAGTTCATTCATACACAGGTAGTGATTCTAGAAGATTTTATTTGAATTATTAGACACCTGGTATCTGCCACCTTTTGCAAAGTCTGAGATTTCCTATCAGATAAGACCACAGGTTTCAATTGTGTGTGTAGTGTTGCTGTCACAGTTTGTGTAAACTGTTATGGTTTCAGAAGTACTGAAGTGAACAGAATCTTTAAAGCATGTTATCTTTTTTTATTTTATTTTTTTAAATAGTACTGTCTGGGCTATTTTCCAGTAGTTTTAGGGTCTGTCAGTTCCATAGTGGTTATACCACTTGTTCTCACTTCAGAGTCTAGAAATGCAGCAAAAGTAGTTTGTTCATCTTCTGTGCCTCTAAATTAATAGTGTAAATTTTTCTCTGCATGTTTCATCCCTTCTAAACAAAGGATTTTTTCCTACCTCTTAGATTTTGTAGAATTTCTACTATCTGTTCACTTGTCCTTCACCCATTATTTTAATAATGGGTTCAGAGTTATATAGCTGCATTAGAAAGGTAATACCACCAATTAAAGTTCATTGGCTTTGTAAACATTTTTTTGAGCACCTTTGTTACCTTTTTTAATATTCTCACAAAAATTCACATGAAATGATTGCAAAATATTTTTGCAAATATTTTGTGCCTTTTGATTTAATTAGATTCTGCGTAAAGTTACACTGTTGATTTTTAGTATTACATCACTCATAATAGAAACTTACATACTGATCTAGTGTATGTATTTATTGTGTCTGTAGCATTTCAACATGTCTACTCTTTGTCTCTGTCTAGCATCTTCAGCATTCTCAGTAGCTGTGGGAGTAGTTCTGAGCGTAGTTTGGCTGTGCAGCAGCAATCTACCAAAGGGACAGATCACACATTGTGTTTTGGTATGGAACGTTAGAACATTGATTGTTTTAAATAATTTTTAGTTTATTTAAAAGACTAGTATAAAATGAGAATTGCTTTCTTCATTCAAACTGAGTTTTGTAGTAGCTCCAACTTTGAATATACAATCATAGCTAATATCTTCTGCATCTCCTGTCATTAACTGAGATAGTGGTTATCAACATACATAGGAAAATGTGAGAGAGACATTGACAGTATTACAGCCTTCTACCACTAAATATATTTTATTTTATTGTATAGTAATGAAAAACTAATAGCAATTTTTTAGTTTTTTAAAGTGCTGTTCCCTTTTAAAGTGTGTTTGTAAAGAGCAACTCTAGGAGTCATTCTGAAATTTAGTGCCAAAAGCCCCATAAATTCTAAAGGACCATTGATTAAAGATTCAGAAAAGTTTATGCCAATGTTGTGCTTTTTAACTCATGCTCACATCTGGCTTTTTTTCCAGTCAAGATACTGTGAATTTTACACCTAATTACAAAGTTACATTGCAATACTGTTTAGTTGAAAAACATCTTAAGTTATGCTATTCAAAAGACTTCTAAAATTTTTTTGCCCAAGTAATTTGCTTTCTGATATGTGAAAAGTAGTTCCCTATTTTTTACATATCAGTAGAGAATGAAAAGAAACTATAAAATATTACCAAAGAAACTAAATCAAAACTAAGCTAAAATAACATTTAAGTGAAGTATGAGAAGAATGCTTTTTAAAATATTTGGGTACATTTCCTAGAATTTGTTAATATATAAATTAATATGTTGCTTTTAACTTTTGGTGTGTAGTAATTTTACAGCTGTAATGATGCCTGTGCAGTGGAGTATTTACGTAGTTTATTTATGTAGTTTTAGGGAACAAGACAAAAGAGTTGTCCTGTTCACCAGATATAAAGGTCAAACAAAAATGTATTTAAAGTTAGATGAATACTGAAGTTATCTGCAGGTATATGGAAGAGAGGCAGAGGATGGTTAAAATTATTTTGTGATTTTAGGTGATCTTGCTGCAATTGTGCAGTACACCTTATGACTAATTAGGACAATATTCTTTCCTTAAAATGTTAATAGTTTAACTTAAACTAATAAAATTATACCTCTCCCCAGGTCAGGATTTTTCAAAATCTTAGAAACCCTGGAGGTGCATGTATATATGATTATCTGTGCAAAAGGTTTTAAACAAAAATTACTGCTGTTTTGACAGTGGATAATGATAATTAATAAATATATTGAACATGATAATTAAATGTGAGCTAAATGCTTTTAAAGGAGTACAAAATTACAAACAAGTGAAAAATGTCATGTTCAATACATAAAGATATGCTTTTTTTGATAACAGAAGAATAACTGTGTATTTTTATATAGCAGATTTTGAAGTTGGTATTTTTGTCTCAAACAGATCCAACAGCTGATTTGTTTTCATTCAATTTTTAGAGAGTGTGTGAACTTCCAAAGCAATTTCATAAATATTTAGTGTTACCAAGGTCATTGACTACACAGTATGTCGAATAGTCAAGTATACTCATCTCCATCTAGTTTTAATTATTTGGTTTGCTTTTTTACAGCTGAATGTGTGAAAACTTGAGGATGATTTGGCTGTGACGATTTGTTTTGCATTTCTTTGAGTATTTTTTCACTGCTCTTTTATCTGGGCACTGCTTTTGGTATTGTGGTGGGTTTTTTTAAACTCACGCTTATCCTTCTTAATCTAGGGCAACTGTCATGTTTGGGAATGTGGTTTATAGCGTAGATCCTCATATTTATTGTATTCTCATCCTCTGGCAGACAAGTGTATGTCAAAGTCCTTGTGCTCATAGCTCTGTCACCAGTTAAGGCTGGACAATGTATTCTGCAGCTGTAAGGCAGCTCAGCTTATTTCACTGTTATAGTAATAGGATTTCCCCATGAGGCTGCTGGTGGGAGTGAGGAGTAAAGTGGAGGTTCAGTAATCTGGGTATGACTTTACAGTGTGTCACAAACATGGACAAGTTCACCAGTGAAAAGATTCTTCCTTAACTGCTCCTTGATTAGTAAACCAGTGCTGGATAAAAATTACATAGGTATTCTCTTTAACTTGAAAAGAAGAGGTTGCAGAAATTTGGGGGTAGTTCTCAGTCAATAAAGGATTGTTTTATTTAGCTGGTCTTGTTTCTTTTACTTCCAATTTTCATTTATTATCTTCCTTAATTGTTCTTTCTAAACTTCCTTTAATTTTTCAGTCTATAGGAATCAGGAGTATGCGGTGCCAATAGATTTGTGATGGCACAATGTATGGCTTTTGTGTGTGGAGCTCAGTGACTTGCAGTAATTCTAATCTTTAGATAATATTCAGCATCACTGGTCTTCAGATCTTTTTTTACAGTCTAGCTGCAAATTACATTGAGGATTTGTTTTTGTTTTGTTGTGTTGGTTTTTTGTTCCAACAGCCAGTCAGTCTCATGTTGATAAGACTCTCTTCTTTTCAGCTCATTAGAACTTCTGAGGTTATATTTCTGACCTTAATCGTACATGGATAGACACTTCTTACCCAGTAGAATTTTTAATTCATCTGCTGTTCATTCCTTCTTCTATACTCATTACTGATTTCTTCATCTCTTGCTGTCATACTGATCTTGCTTTATTGTTGATTATTAACTTTAGATTTTGATTCTTCAGACATTTGTATAAATTCAAAAATGGTTTGCACTTAGGTGCATTTGAATTTTGGAGTGGAATATGAGAGGCACCATGTACATGCTTCAGCAAAATCAAAAAAAAGTTGGCTACATTTAGGAGATGGACAGACAACCCTGGAGTGCTTTTTGTTAAGAAAATAAAGGTTGTAGAGAAGCAAAAATTATCAGAGAAAGAGGAGTATTGGGCATCAGTAGGGTAAATGGAACTGAACTTTACCTCTTATTTTAATGTGGGTTTTTATATGAATGGAATATAACAGCAGGGAATATTACAATAATTAGATGCCTGCTTTTCAGATACTACTAAGCCATCTTTTCTGCTAGAGTCAAAATATTGTTTTGCCATAATTTGCTCACTGCACAATATTTTTTCCTGGGGTATTGTGTTTTTAACTTGTCAGTGCTGCCCAGAGGTGATGTAAAATAACAAAATATGTACACCTTAGTTTAGCAATCATTGGGGATGATATTTCTGTAGTATATAGAGCTCAAAACTGAGCTTTGAACCATACCTTTATGATAAAAGTAATGTAAATGCCTGTGTGCCTACAGGAAGTCTTATAATTCTTGCAGATGTATCTAGTGGCTCTCCCAAGCTACAGGTTTTACTGTAGATCATGCACTACCTTAATCCTTCCTTTGACATATAAAAGAAAATTAACACTAGTTTCAGTCTTGTTTTACTTGGTTCCCCATAATTATAATTTTTCTCCCATAGCATACTCCTGAAAAACCTGACAGCCCGCAGCTTGGACAGGGGCACTCTGTGCTGGGTTAGGAACTGGATGGAGGGCCGGGCTCAGAGAGTGGTGGTGAATGGTGCTGCATCCAGTTGGTGGCCGGTCACTAGTGGTGTCCCCCAGGGATCAGTGTTGGGCCCAGTTCTGTTTAATATCTTTACTGATGATCTGGATGAGGTGATTGAGTGTACCATTAGCAAATTTGCAAGATGACACCAAGATGAGGGGGAGTGTTGATCTGCTGGAAGGCAGGAGGGCTCTTCAGAGGGACCTGGACAAGCTGGAGAGATGGTCTGATTCCAACGAGATGAGGTTCAACAAGGTGAAGTGCCAGGTCCTCCACTTTGGCCACAACAACCCCCTGCAGCGCTACAGGCTGGGGACAGAGTGACTGGAG
>NW_016690318.1:2142780-2175380 GCF_001604755.1 Lepidothrix coronata
TTAGGTTATATATTAGGAAGAAATTTTTTATGGAGAGAGTAATCAGATATTGGAATTGGCTGCCCAGGGAGGTGGTGGATTCTCCATCCCTGGAGGTTTTTAAGATGAGACTGGATGTGGCACTTAGTGCAATGGTCTAGTAACCACAGTGGTGTTGGATCAAGGGTTGGACTTGATGATCTTAGAGGCCTTTTCCAACACGGTTGATTCTATGATTCTATGATTCTGTTTACTAAAACAAATGAAGATGTAGCTCTTCTCCCCATCAGACTGTGTACAAAACTTGCAGGAACAGTATTATGCATGCAGTCTACTCCAGCTGAAAAATCAATTGGCTGGCAAGATACGTACAAGTGTTGCAGGTATTTGTGGTAATGGTTTTAGAAGAACTGTGCCAAAGGAAGTTCACTCAAGAAGAGGAGGTAGATGTTTCTTGTAATGAGAGAGGAGAATGCAGTGGTGTTTGGGAGGCAGAGAGAGCTTTCTGCATGGGATTGCTGAGGGCAAGAGCTAATGGAAGATGTATAAGCAAGGTTGATTTGGAGTGAATGCAAAAGTCTTAAACATAATGTTAGCTGCAGCCAATTATAGGATTAGAGCAAAATTTGAGAGAGAATGACTGCATACATATCATCTCTACTGCCTTTCTTACTAGCACCCATCACCAGATTTTGTAGCCCCGTCTAGCATTTTGCAACAGAACTGCTAGCTTCCAGTTGTTGTAGTTAGAACATTTGGTACTGTGTAAAACAAGTAATTTAGCTAGTCCTACTTTCTATATCCATTTGATAAATTTGCTGTATAGCTTTGTTCTATTATCAGGAGAAGCGACATGACATAAAATATTTTTGTGTAGAGGCTGGTCATTTTATGCAAGTATTCAGGAAATCTTCTTTTTGTAATGGATCATAAGCCAGAAGATATGTGCCTGCTTTTGTGAGTCTGCTAAAACAGATTTGCTGTGTTTGATCTTACGAGTAGCAAAATGTGATTGTGAAGAATTGGGCTGAAATAAATCTAAATATCATTTGTGTTCTGAGATGCATGTGTTTTGTTTCAGATAAAGGACATTCTCGCAAAAGTTCAAAACAAACATGTGGGGAAATCACTGCTAACAAAACCTCTGAATTCTGACCAAGTGGTAAAGAAAAGTTTCTCCATTTATTTTCAGTATTTAACAGGATGTTCAAAATTAATGCATACAGCTTCATTTAACTTTGCCTATTTTGCAGTCACTGTTCTGTTGCTAAGTATTAAAATTCAATTGCTAAGTATTAACTATGATAATCAAATACTTCCAGAATTAACATTATAAAACAGACCTTGTGTTGATTCATCCATTATTAACTTTCAAAATGTTTTCTATATACATACTACTGTTGGATTATATGGATGCTATGTAGTTTATAGTGGTCACCTAGGAATAAACATCTTAGTTGATGAATGGGGTTAACTTTGAATTGACTCCTATAACTTTATATATTTGAGTGTTTGAATTTTTTTATTGTTACACTGCAGAAAAGATTGGAAAAAATCAATGATGCTCTTCGGAGTGAGTACGAATGTCGACGACGCATGTTAATGAAGAGGCTCGATGTGACTGTACAATCTTTTGGCTGGTCTGATAGAGCAAAGGTAAACTTAAAGTTGTCTTCGCTTCCTGTGGGTGGGAGTTGGCTACAGTTTCCTGGTCTTCCTACAGAATATGCATAGCATGTAAATACACTTCATTACTGTTGTCTTTTTTCCAGCCTCTCATCTTGGGTTGTGATATTCAAATCCCAGGTATTGAGGAAGGGGAAGGATTTAATCAGATGGTACAGTCCATCCTCTTTGACTGCTTATAGCTGCACAGTTAGAAATTCTAGCATCCTCTGTTGGGGTTTCTCACTTTAATAAGTTTGAATCTCCCTTTTTTCTTTTCTATATCTAACCCCCTCTTATCATGTAAATTAGGAGGGAACCTCAGCATTTCTCATGCAGATGCAAAAGGAAGACAAACACTGGGCCTTAACAGAGATCAGGTGCAAAAAGTGACTGCTCATAAAGTCACTGAAATTACAGTAACTGCTGCCTGTCTTGCATTCAGTGCTACTG
Organism: Lepidothrix coronata; assembly: GCF_001604755.1. Classification (NCBI taxonomy): domain Eukaryota; kingdom Metazoa; phylum Chordata; class Aves; order Passeriformes; family Pipridae; genus Lepidothrix; species Lepidothrix coronata. The sequence goes on from NW_016690318.1 coordinate 2,144,878, forward strand.
AGTGAACAGCTGGTTGGTTGAACAGGTTGTTTGAATAGCAGCTTGTGTGAGACAATCACACAATTACTTTAATCTTTCAGGTCGCTAAAAATTCCAAAGCGCTCCCCGAATTTGCCCTGCTGGTATCATTTTAATTGTGATCATTTCATTTGTACTATTTCCTAAAACTGTATATTAAAAAATAGTCGTGATAGTCTGATATTTCTGATCTAGAAATAGATCTTGTTTCTCTCCAAAAGAATGGAGAGATAAGATACACCAGGTTTGTAATTTGATGAATATACATGTGAGAAGCTGGAGACAGATGTTTTTGCTCATGAGCTGCAAGATCAGCTTTCCTTCCAAAGGTAGAATGCTTAAGGTGGTTAAACCTTAAAACTTGAAAAGCTTACTGAAAGTATGGATTGTTACAAGTCTTTGTGGTGTTACAATTTGTCATTGACACATGCATACTAAAGTCTAGATGAGTCTAGACTGAGTTTAGATGCTGCTGTGCTTTTTTGGAATGGCTCACTATTTTCTGACAGGGTTGTGAATGCTTTTATGCTGCAAGAAAGGAAGAGGGGGGCATTTAGTTCGCAGAAGCCAGGAGTTGTTCCTACGTGCATAACTTCCTTACAGCTGTACCAAGACAATTATATATCTTCAAATGTAAAGGATACTTCTAAAATATAAGTGATGTTAACTGATGACTAACTTAAGCAGACTAAAACTTGAGTCACTTGCTATTGTTCCATTCAAACAATGTGAAAAACAATGAATGCACTTTTGCAATAGAAAAATAGTTTAAAAAGCTTTTTAATGATGATAAAGTAGTCAGATTATTCATTTTTCTGTCTTTTTAAGACTATTGATGTGAAATATGTGCAGTTACAGAAATAAAAAGGCTACATATTAATTCAAAATTACATATTATTTTAAATCTTTTTTTTCCCCTATTCGTGTTGCAGGGATATTTGTTCATGACTTCTTCAAGACAGTTTTGGGGATGGAATATGTTTTGGCATTGATATACTTTGGATTTATTTTTTTTAAGCCAAGAGGCAAATTGTTGTCTTTTTTAATTTATTTATTAGCTTGCCATTTTCCCCACCTCTAAATAGGTATTGATACGTTTCTCTGATTTGGATGGTGTGGCATTTTTAGTCTTTATTTTTTTTAACTTGTTCAGTCCCCAAGAGGGGTAAGTTTGCAGACTGAAATGAGTCCATAAATGGTGCAGTAATTACCTAGCAAAACAGTCAAGTCAAAGGAACAGCACCTGTTGTCTGGTCTAGCCAAGATCAAATGGTTTTTTTGCTCTGAAGATTATTCTAGATGTTCCCAGAAAGTGTATTTATTTTTCTTTTTCGCTAAACAAATGAAACATCAAAGTATGCCTGAAAAAATCTTATTTTCTGCCCTTCTCGGTCTCACTTTTTCATGGCTTGCACAAGTATTTTGCTGCATTAATACATTTTCAAGTTTCCACAAATTTACCTTACTTTGAAGCTACACTCTTAACATCACATTTAGAAGTGATCTCTTACATATGGTTATGTAAAGCTGTTGAGAGAGCAGTGTGGACTCTTAAATTTTAATCTGTAGACATATTGGAAGACATTAAAGTATCTGTTTTATGCCAGTGGATAGAGGAGTTTCTCTTATAATGATGCTAAGTTTCAGCATCAATTATACATAATCAGCAGTACTTTTTGTCTAATAGCTCCACCAATATGAAGAGAATTGGTAATAACTGGTACTGTATTTTGTAAGATAATCCTATATTTACAAAAGCTATACCTCATGTTGAAATTGAAACTTACTGAGAGCAGTACATGGTTTACAGTAAATTGGTGTGTTTTATGGATAGCAAGTAAGTTGTGTTTGATTTTATCATTTAGGTAAAAACAGATGAAATAGCACGTATCTATCAGCCCAAGCGCTATGCATTATCTCCAAAGTCAACTATTACATTAGCTCACCTGCTTGCTGCTCGAGAAGATTTATCCAAGATCATAAGAACAAGTAGTGGTTCAACACGGGAAAATACCGTCTGTGCTATCAACAAGGTATGCTTTTTGCTTCTGGGATGTGATAAAAGGACATGGGAGTTTACAGACCTATCAAAAGTAGTTACGGAACTATATTCTTTGCTTAGCATTTCCATATCATTTTTTCCAGTTAAGAAGGTTTGCAGTATTCCAGTGAATGTTGCAGCAACTTCTTTTTTTATCTTGCTACACAGTCAGTCATGCAACAGGATGAAACAGTGGTGTGGATGAAAAGGAACAGTGGTGGGGGTGTTCGTGTGTGCGCATGTGCAGGGGGGGTTGTTTGTAAATGACCTCCTGAGTTCAGTGGAACTGCACCCTCAAGTTTAAGGGTATGTGTAAGTATTTCTGGTATCAGTTCCTGGGCTACCTGTTGTCAGGACTGTGTTGTTTGGTTTGTAAACCAGCATTCTTAGTTCATCAGTGTATTATAAATCACAAAAACTTTGGTAGAAATGTCATTTTCCTGCAAAATAAAATTATTTGGTTTGGCTACAGTAATAAATCAACATGGTACTCCTTTCTTGTGTGTGATAAAAGCTGAAGCTTGCAAGCAATGACATTCAAAAGAGGACTAAACCTGCTTTATTAATCCTGTATTTACAGATTTTTCTAAAGTTTTCTGCCTCATTTAGATACCTTTTAATATGTTTTGATCCGAAAGACACTGACATTTCTTAACTATTTTAGGATCTCAGAGAAAGTTGGTTTTTTTCTTGAGAGGACTTTAGTTTGAGTGCCTGGGACTGACCAGAGAATGTTAACATTAATCACACAGAGTTTAGGAAATATGAAAACAACAACAAAAACCCCTACCCAGATACCTCTTTGTTTTTCAACTTAACATTTCATGTAACTTGGTCCAGTACAGTCTCTCTTATTTCATGCTAATACCCTCTCCTTTGCGAGTTGCACATTAGTTTGACAATCTGTTTTTTGCCAGCTGATTAGGTTTGAACTTGAACTTTGAGAGTTAAGCAGCAGAGCCACATCATAAGGAATCTTTTCTATATGAATATATATATTTGGGTATTCATATGTATTATATATGAATGATGTACATTGCTTATTGCAATACTAATACTTCACGTGTGTGTAGTGTTCTTCATAAAAATGTCACAAAAATAATATGAGCTAGCTAGCTGTTATGTTGTTTATAGGTGGAAAATGAGAACACTTTCAGAGCTCTGTTGTGGTGTTACAAGGACAGGGAATAGTGATTCTGCTGTCAAGCATCTCACTGAGGGGCCATATTTCCTTAAAAGAGCAGGACGTGGTTTTCTGTCCATAGCAGAAGAATCCTATGTCTCTTCAAGTTATTAATACTATTTTTTAACTCAAAATGACCTATTTTTCCATATAGGTTCTGATGGGGAGAGTACCAGATCGTGGAGGCAGACCAACAGAGATTGAACCACCTCCTCCTGAAATGCCTCCGTGGCAAAAAAGACAAGAAGGTGGTGGAAGAGGTGGCTGGGGAGGTGGTGGTGGTGGTGGAAGGGGCAACTGGGGGGGTGGAGGGGGTAGAGGAGGAGGAGGTGGAGGTTTCAGAGGTGGTGGGAGAGGTGGAGGTGGCTTCCAGGGTGGAGGTGGCTTCCAGGGTGGAGGTGGCTTCCAGGGTGGAGGTGGCTTCCAGGGTGGAGGTGGCTTCCAAGGTGGAGGTGGCTTCCAAGGTGGCAGGGGAGGTTATGGTGGCAGGGGAGGCTATAGTGATCCATATGGTGGAAGAGGAGGGTACCGAAGATACTAAAGTACTGTAAATCTTAACAGAATAACTGGCAAAATATAGTGGTGGTGTTTACTGGTATTAGACATTAGGTATGTTGATTTGGGCTTAGGTTAGAATTAAGTATGACCATATGAATCATTGCATTAGACCAACTGATGTTCTCATTGAGTCCTTTTAGTTAACAGAGCTTTTATACTAAAATGTGATGACTAAAGTCCTTGTTTTTCATATTGCTTATATGGTGTTTTTTATGTCATTTTATTTAAAATAAGCCTCAGAAAACTGAATAAAACCCTTTCTAAACAAACAAAAAATATACTAATGTTCAGACTTCTCTAGTTATTGCATGTTGCATATCTACTCCCCTGCTCCAAAATGCTGTGTAAAAAAAAAAACAACAAAATAGGCCTAAGAACCAGATGAAACCACTTTTAAAAGACTCTAGAATGCTTTCAGGCTTTTTCTCTGCATCTAGTTTTCATGTGGGACATGCAAGTGAATTTTAATTTCAAATGTTGAAATCCTTAAGGCTTTGGTCAAAATTATTCAGTTAGATTGGATTATTCTTTCAGAACTTCACATTAAATTAACATTCTGAATTAATACTCTTACAGAAACTAATAAAATCAGATTGTTTTTTATGGTCATAATGTATTAGAGACTATTTGAAGGTCTGAACATGTACTGTAAACTCAGAATCATGATGAGTTTTGATAGGGTCTTATTCCATTTTATTGGCATTTCATGAAAGTATTTTAAGACCAGATTGGGCAGGAAACCTGCAGCCATCATGTGTGGTAAGAATTCATGTATATATCCTTCTGAATCAGCCTTGAGACATAAAGTTTGAATAAGCTGAGCTTCTTAAGAAAAAACATACCATTTCTTCTTCTCCCATCTTTTTTTTTTTTTCCTCCCCTGTCTGCTCTGTGTTTGGGAGTCACAAACTGCCCAGTTAATAAGACATCTCATACAGCAGTTGGCCTTCCTCAGTGATTTCTCTCTCTCACTGCCAATCTGAAAGAATCTCTGTCTTGATACGGTATGGGTGCCTTCTCCCTCATTCAGTGTTATTCTAGAAGGACTTAGCTGTCACACAATTATGGCTGTAAATATATGTAGACAGAAATTTAGAGCTGTCACTTAAAGAAGACAGTTTCTGCTGTCCAGTGACTTTTAGATCTCCTCCCCTGCTGTGAGGCCTCTCCTGACAACAGAGGTGGAACAGGGGGATGATGCCTGAGTACATACTCATGACAACATTTATCAGGGTCAGTTTACTACAGAGAGATTCAGAAAGGCATCTGATAAGCGTGGGGGTATGTGTTGATTAAATAACGTGGCAGCCTTGAAGCACTTGTAGCTATAGGCTTAACTGCAGGTTGAACTTTAGGATTTGATTTTGGGTTTATGTTTCACAGTTACAAGTTCTTTCTGCACAAATTTCCTATTGGAGTCCATTGGTATGCTTTAAAGATTTTTTTTTTTTTACCTTCATAAACACATGGGTCATGTCCTGTTTCATTGCCAGCTTTATGCATCAATGTGAAGCTCTGTTCAAAATCAAATTATTATATCTTTCAAAAGCCTGTGTAGTTTTTATTAACTAGCCGTCACCAACTTTTTAATTTGAAATTTTAATTCAGATAACCTTCAAAAGTTTTTTGCCTGTTATGTCCTCTCTGATCATAGTTTGCCTGAGAATGCTGCTTCTAATGTGATAGATATGACCTTACCCAGGCTTTAGGGTTACAGCAGGTGCCTGACAAAAAGAGGCAGGAGTTTTCCTGGCTTGAACATGTTAGCTTGGATGTGAACTTTTGCAGTAATGGCTAAATGTCACCCAACTGCTAGCAATATAGTTCCTTTGCCATTTTTTTTTCCTATGCTCCTTTGCGCCTTAAAGCCCTTGGCAGCCTTTGCAGTTTTTATGGGGAGACCCTCATGGGTCACATGGGAGCATAGTACTGGTTCTCTTGATTTGGAGCATGGTTTTTGCTTAATACTCTGGAATAGCTCAGAAACTGATGACATACCAAGTGAGACTGCTGGCCTTGAAGTACTGGTCACCAAAAGAACCCAGAGTAGCTTTTAACAACCAAAGCCTTAAGAGAAAATTCTGTTTGCTCATCCCAATGTTACTTTTTGTTACAAGTAATCAACAGTCAAGCATGTTGCTTCACCAGGGAAATACACAAGGCAAATCAAACTACTTATCTATGCTTAAAGATTTCATTAGTCTTAGGATGCAAAGGTGCACCAGTTTAGTTGAATTGTTGTAAATGTGGATGTGCATGTGTGTTGGTATTTTTACACTCATCAGTTCATCTTGTTTGTAGTAGGCAGGACAGTTCTGAATGAAGTAAATCATCGAGTGAACCAGGTCCATACCCATTTGAATTCTAACAGTTAAATTATTTCAATATCATATTTCAATTATATGTGTGTAAACCATGTAAAAGATGGACATTTAAATAGGATTGATTTTTTTTCTTAAAAAAGAAAATTTCAGTTTTTCTTAAATAATTTTAAATTTGAAGTCAGGAGTTGAAAACTAAAGTAAGCACCACCACATTTCATAGAGATATCCTTTGCTGTCCTCTTTTGTCGGAATGTATGCTTTTAGTTTATCAAATGATGCAATAACACCATGAGAATAATTGATTTCAACCTCAAGTTTTGTTTGTCTTGGAAAAAAGTATTTTCAAAAATTCCGTTGTGAGTAAAAGATTTTCATATATATGTTTGTGAGTATTTTTGTGTTTAGTCACACTTAGTGAATACCTAGATGAACATTGTCTTGTTCAAGACCTGAAAAATAGATTGGGGATTTTTTTCAGGAATTGAGAGAGACACTTTTGTTAACAGCTGTAAACACTGAGGAATAAAGCACTGTATTTGAAGTTAGTTGCATCATCTGTGTAGCATGATTTGGATCCACGATCGTATGTTCCTCCTGTGTTTGTAAGGAAGAATTTCTGCTGGTGATTTACAAGAGTAATGAAACTTTCTTTTTATGGTAATGAAAAATAACAGGTATATATTGACCAAAATGGAGAAGGCTGTAGATAACTATGTAGGGCAAGTTTAACAGGCAGGTTATGTCACAAGTATATCCCTATCACATTGTCTGGGATTACTAAGGAATCTCAGTTAAATTTTATCTTAGTAAAAAAAAAAATACATGATCTATATCTATGTGGTCTATGTGATCGTTACTTTTGTCTTTACGTAAACTAAGGAAATATTCCCCAATTACTTCTGAAGTTGGTTTTTTTTAGTTTCTGTAATTATGAAGAAAACCTCAACTTGTTTTGTATGTGCAAGACTGTAGAGCAGATTTACCCATATATATAGGAGTTGCACTTCTCCTCTTCCCTCACATCCCTCATATGATTGAAGATAACTGAACGAATGTTTGTTATCCCACACATTTAAGATAAGATGTTTTACTACAAGGTAAAGAATAGCAAGTCTTTAGAGTGCTATAGTGAGTGCTGCCTTGTGGAATAGGCAGCATTAGCAGACACAACAGAAGCCTTGCTTAAACTTGGCTTTCGTGCTGTGAAATCTGTTCAAAATTAGCATTCTCCACAGAAGTGAGAGATAATAAAGTGAGTGATAATAAAGACTGATGCTTTGTAATACTTGAAATAGTGAGTACCAAAACAGTGTCTGTACTGTGTCAACCACTAAAATACCAAAAGAATTATCTGCAAATACCTAGCTTCCTGAGTTTTCTCTGGCAATGTTCCAAGGCTTGTAGAAGGTGAATCTGGACTAGATACTCTGGTACTTGGTTAATCCTGTAGAAGGGGCTCAGGTGACAGTCAAGAAAGATGAATATTGGTTGTACAGATTTCTCTGAGATACAAAGTCAGAGGCACGAAATGCAATTTTATTTTTTTTCTATTATAAATATTGAACCAAAATCTTACAGTTTATATAAAATCTTTACAATCTGTACATTTTCAATCTTCTCAGACAGCATTTTAACTTTTTCTAGTTGCCATAGAATCAATTATAACAAAATAACAGATGCTACTGAACAAACACATAGTTCCAAAAACATATATAAGCTAATGTAAAAGTGGTTGTGTTTAACCTGAATATGAACAGTAGCCCTGCCTTGTTAATTGTGATATTACTCAATCTATTTACTTTAAATTACCAGAATGCACACCTAAAAAGTAAATGGGGGACAGGGGACTGGCGCTTGTTCTTTCTGTCTTCTTGTATGTGCAGCTGAACCTGGAGAAGGAAAAAGGTGAGTTTTTCATTTAAATTAGCCATGACAAGATAAATTTCAATATCAGTGTTTGCTACCATGACTTTTAAACAGCACTTTTAATTGTATCTTTTTTCCTAACATAAAGCACCTTGAAGATTAACACCGATGCAAGTGATTTTTGTTGGTAGCTTTGTCAGTTTTAACAGTTTCCCTGTGGTTAGGTTCCACTATTAGTCCTTCATGCAGGAAAAAGGAAGTCTCAAAAGAAAGGACTCACACCATTTAAAAAAAAAATACAAGAGAGGGAGAAAAAACTGTAAATGGCTTTGGGCAAACAGAGAGCCTGAAGGTACTTAGATAGCTCTGAAATTCTCCAGATATCAACTGACTTCTTTGCAGCAGGAATTTTTTAGCACACTTGTTTTCTAAGACATTCCTGCAGACAGATCTCTTTTAAGTTATTCAGACTGAACAAGAAGACAACAGAAAAACATCGTTAGCACTTAAGACTGTACAAGTCTATGGTCATAACTCAATTTTGAGTATTAAATACTCTACCTAGTTACACAGTAGCCTTTGGGTCAGCTGCTGATGTTAGAGAATTTTTCTTTTAAACGAGAGGTTTTGTTCATGATCTCCACCTTCAATCACAGACAAAGTATATGCATACACAAGAATTCAATTAGAATCTAGAGTTCAGACCACAAGTGAACATTTACCTTGGCTGCACAAGATTTATGAGTCTTATCTGCTCTTTTGGAGTATTTTTGAAATATGTGAAAATATATTCAACTTTTATCTCATTTAATTATTGCAGAAAGAGACTTTTATTTGCTAAATGCCTATTAGAAATACACCTTGCTGTAGTTCCCTGAATAGAGGACAAAATCAAGAAGCTTACAGAAAATGGGCAAACCAAGTTTGTAGGCATGACCTGAAAGCCATTCTGATTGCTTTACTGATCGAAGTGCAATTCCATGTTACTGTTAATAGTTCAGGCTTAGTGTATGAGGAAAAAAAAAGCTGCACAATCTTCAGAGCTTCTGGTTTTTTTCCTATGCATTTCAGTTATTTACAGTAATGTAACAGAAAATCTACTACTACTACTCTTTCCATCCATTTGTTTTTACTTATACATGGAGTTGCAAGCACAATCCAATCTCTTCAGATCAAGAATCACTAAACTGGCAGGTAGTTTCAAATTAACTTTCTTTATAAATGCAGCATTCATGTACTTAATTGGGACTGTAGATTGTGAGTGGAATGTATATTTATACATATTATACATTTGAACACAAAGCACACATGCTATTTTTATAGGTTGACTAAATTTTAATCTATGAAGGACTTGGTAACAGGAGTTTTGAGGAGCATTAAATGGACTTTGTTTCTGATGCTTATACGTGTGATGACAAATCTCTGATAAATGCAAGCAAGTTTTATACAACTGTAAGTGTACAGATTCTCTTGAAATGCAAATGCAATTTTAAATTTGGCTATTCTGACAAGTAGATTTATCAGTAACTTGAAAGACACTTTTGTTGTTTCTTAACAATATGTACACTTTGCATCTTTAAATTACTTCCCTCACACCTTTTACTATACAAAATTTACAGACATAAGAGCACACTTCATCTTGACTCTATGTAAAGTGCATGTGAAATCTAGGAGAGAGAAAATGGAGAAACCTCGTTAGGAGCTCTGGAATACAGTAGCTGTTGCACTGGGATTACTCTACAGTTTTACTCGTATTATGACTCTAAAGGTTCTACTCAACCATGGCATCCACTTTGACGTGAGAGAAAAATAATCAGCCTTGTCCCATATCAACTGTATGGGGACAAGAACTTATCCCTTAAGCCAAATAAGTAGGACTAAGTGTTCCAAGTCATGGCACGGAATGCAAAAATGGAAGCAGTATTCAATGTCAAGTCTCTAGTCTCAATTATTTTACCTTAATAAAGGTAAGTGTTTGAGCAGCAGAACTTCTAAAGCTCTGAAAGAGGTTTAAAAAAATTGTCAGTTTATCTTAAAGTTTAAGACTCAATCAAATATCATTAGCTTAACTACTTATTTTAATGTTCTTGTTAAGCTTTGGAAATAAAGGTGACAGTTCATGATTTTAATTGGTTTCAGCCCCAGTGAGAAGGAACTGTTTCTCTTAATGTAGTATTTCTACAGCTTTATTTCCTCAGCTTTATTGAACATTTATTTTCTAAAAAACTGATTTTGGGCTAAAGTTGAGGTGACACAGTCTTATGAACAGCTACTTTGTCAGAACACTTGTAGACTTAAGGTGTGCTGCTGGCAGCCAAGTCACTGGGGAATCCATGTGGTCTTCAACATGAACAGGGACTTCAGCAACACTCACACTCCTTTTAAAAGCAAACCCAGAAGGTACTATTTTCATTGCACAAATAACGCTAAATTACCTTAAAAAGTCAAAGGAATGGATTTTTGTGGTTAGGAATGTATGTTTAATAGGGAAATCTGTTGTGTTTCTGCTTAACATCCTTCAGACTCTCTCTCCAGTTCACTTGGTAAAGCAGCTTTATCATAGCCCCTCCTTCGGTCTTACATTCTTCTGCAGAAGATTTTCATCTGCTAGGAGCAGTCTCTGTGTTGTAGACTGTCAACTACATGGTTTCGTCTCTGGATTGTGAGAGATTCAATTTTTTTATGTGCCTGTTCCAGTTGGATCTTCAAACCTTCATTGTCTGCCTTTAGAATATTTCTTTCCTAAACAAACAAAAAATAGAGAATTGTATTTCATTTTGCATTTGTTTCAGGATGTCTGGTTGTATATTTAGGTTGACTGCCATAAACAGAAGTTGGTATAGCTCTTATCAGGGGAACAGAACCAGAAACTCATTTGAACATTTCCACAGTCACTGGTCTGTCTTCTGTGTATCCTGTTACAACTTCCCAGCAGCAGGTATCTATGTCCACAGCCTGCATTTATCCACCCTCCCCTGCTCCTGTCATAACAGCAGTAGTCTAGGGGAAACAACAACACAGCTCACACTTTACCACTCTACTAATGCAGAAATTGATGTACCACAGTCTAAGCTGTTAATTTATAACATCATCTGCTGTTTAGTAATTGAGGTCAGGATCTGCTGAGGGAGCAAGGTCAAGTGTAAATTGTGGGACTCGTATGAGTGGGACATTTTAAAGAATGAGTTTTTATAAGTGCGTCCATGCTTCACATCCTTGTTATATTGAATATACTGTTGATTGAAAGGGAAGTGGTCTGTGTTGGAAGATTCTTGACCTAACCTCTGTCTTAATAAACCATTCATCTTTCATAAAAGATTAATTCACTTTAACAACAGCAAAGGATATTTTGAAAGTTATACTGATCATTCAAACATCAGGGTGTAGTCCTGTTGTTGGACTGTTTCCATGTTGGTTGTTCACAGAATAGTGGTAAGTAATGAGTAAAGTATGAAAATAAGTCTGACTGTTCCTCGTAATTATAGCTGGATCCATACATCAGTTGCATTGTTGATATTGTGATAGTCTCCTTAATCTGTCTGGCAGGTGTTGTTTCTACAAACCTGAATTTGGACCAAATTTGAGGTGACACAGTCTTATGAATAGCTACTTTGTCAGATCTCTTGTAGAGTAAGATGAGACAAAACTGGGCTGATGAAGGTGAAATCTACCAAGAAGCATCACGTCTGTTCACACAGCAAAATGTCTTGGTGACTTACACTTGTCAGTTGAACAAAAGCAGAGTTGCCTGCCCTCCCAGCCCTATATATTCAGTCACGTAGGGGAGCAGAGGCCAGCAAAATCAGGAAGAAATTCAGAACTATGTTCCTCATTTTATGGAGTAACATCCTGTCCTCAGTGATTGGATTATGTTCACATTCCAAAACTGACAGGGATCAGCATGATCATAACAAGGGCTTAAAAATTTATTCCTTAAGCCCCATATTAGTGCTAAAATTTATAATTGAAGTAAAGTATTGCTGGAGTTTAAAGAGGCTGAGAATTTACAGTGCTATTCATGGGTTGTTTAATTTCAATTAAATTGGCAATTAATTACACTGGAGTAAGGTGACACCTTCCCACCCAGCCCCTCCCCTATACCCTCCAATCATTTGATGGTACTGTTGTGTAAAATAGAATTTGTTTCATTATGTATGTACCTGCTCAAGTTCCTGGTATGAGGGTTTACAGCTGTGATGCTCCTCCTTCATTTTCTGGCTGGAGTCCTTGTTTTCCCATTTAACAAATGCCTTTTTGCGGCCTAGAAGTGGGCTTGGAAACGTGGATAGTGGAGTTGTCTGGAGATAAGGATTTTCTGGCATCCTATGTTCTTTCTTCTCTCTCCGCTTACGAGATACATCACCAGCCAGCAGTACAGGATCAGTCTGTGTACCTTTATGAACCACAGCAGGTTTCAGTCTCACTGAGATTTTCTGAGCCGAGGAACCCATGAGCATAATGGTTCGGTCCTTGCTGCCTTCACTGTGTTCCACTACTTCCCCGTTAGGAAAGGTGAATGATCCTTCTTCTTGTCCTTTAATAAAATATATACAGTAAACTGAGGCAAGATCTCATCCCAGGAAAGGAGAAACAGGAGGCATAGTAATAAAACATTTTAATAAATAAAAAAACATTTATTCCTTATTGATTTTTACATTCATTGCTCTCCAAAATAGGTGTCGTTAGAAGTTTCTCAATGTTGTGTCTCTTGGAACAACTTTTTGCCCTGTCTTGGTAAGACAAATGTGGATCAGTAAGAAGAAAACAGGTGTGCCATCAAGATCAGCTAGAGAAAAACCTTGAGATGGGTAAGAGGTTTTATATAGACCATTTACATCAGTGATTGGGCAGGAAGATTAAATGTGGTAACACTCATTCAGTGTTACCACAACATGAAGCTGTAAGAGAAGAGCTGGTGGAAGAGCTCGCCAAGCCACTCTCCATCATCTACCAACAGTCCTGGCTCACTGGGGAGGTCCCAGACGATTGGAAGCTGGTGCATGTCACGCCCATCCACAAAAAGGGCTGGAAAGAGGACCCAGGAAACTCCAGGCCAGTCAGGCTGACCTCAGTGCCTGGTAAGGTTATGGAGCAGATCATCCTAAGGGCAATCACACAGCACCTACAGGATGGACAAGGGACCAGACCCAGCCAGCATGGGATTAGGAAGGACAGGTCCTGTCTGACCAACCTGATCTCCTTTTATGATCAGGTGACCCACCTGGTGGATGAGGGGAAGGCTGTGGATGTGTCTACCTGGACTTCAGCAAAGCCTTTGACACTGTCTCACACAGCATACTCCTAAAAAAGCTGGCAGCCCACAGCTTGGAGAGGGGCACCCTATGCTGGGTTAGGAACTGGCTGAAGGGCCGGGCCCAGAGAGTGGTGGTGAACGGGGCTGCATCCAGTTGGTGGCCGGTCACTAGTGGTGTCCCCCAGGGATCAGTGTTGGGCCCAGTTCTATTTAATATCTTTACTGATGATCTGGATGAGGTGATTGAGTCCACCATCAGCAAATTTGCAGATGACATGAGGTTGGGGGGGAGTGTCGATCAGCTGGAAGGCAGGAGTGACCTGGACAGACTGGAGAGTTGGGCTGATTCCAACGAGATGAGGTTCAACAAGGTGAAGTGCTGGGTCTTCCACTTTGGCCACAACAACCCCCTGCAGCGCTACATCACTCTCTACAACTCCCTGAAAGGAGGTTGTAGCCAGGTGGGGGTTGGTCTCTTCTCCCACACAACCAGCAGTAGGACAAGAGGGCACGGTCTTAAGCTGTGCCAGGGGGGGTTTACGTTGGATATTAGGAAGAAATTTTTTACGGAGAGAGTAATCAGATATTGGAATGGGCTGCCCAGGGAGGTGGTGGATTCACTGTCCCTGGAGTTTTTAAGATGAGACTGGATGTGGCACTTAGTGCCATGGTCTAGTAACCGCAGCGGTGTTGGATCAAGGGTTGGACTTGAGAATCTCAGAGGTCCCTTCCAACCCAGCTGATTCTATGATTCTATGATTCTAAGATACAAATTACTCACTTTATAAAAGTGAAATAATGGTGTTTTTTAATTTTACCCAGCTTTTGTATATGTCATTCTAAAATATTTTTACTTTTGCGATTAAAAGTAAAAACAGGGGGGAGGGCAAACCCACAGTGTTAGAAGCCATGGGTAAAAGATGTGATTAAAGGACTTTAAAAAGACCTCTTTCAGTAATTTCTATTGTTGGGAAGAAAACAGAGTAAGACGGTATGTTCAGGCACGAGGGGAAAGAACAAGCAGTCCAGTAGCTGCTTCAGGCTCTGGAGAATTAAATGTGGATATGAATGAACAATTCATCTGTACATCTTCAATCTAGACCTGAATTCTCATGCTTTGACATGACATGGTGTTGAGAGGTACCACATTCTGGTGTACTGGCTGGTGATGGACCAGGCCACACACTCCATTTCAGTCTCTATAAGCATGACATCCCATGAGCTGGTTATTAGTGCTGCAGGTGCAATCATAGAGCTGCACATAGTATCAAGAGAAATTGACCACACTGAGCTTCATGTAAGTGCTAATAGGAAAACTAAGACTGAATCCAGGAGTATGAATATTAAGTACAACAGAAAAGATTGATAATTAAAGTGGCAGGAAGCAGATTTGAAGAATATTAGATATAGGCAAAGAGCAGGAGAGAAATTTAAAGAAAGTGAATATGGAGAGAGTTGGAACATCAACATCAAAATTAAAACAAGAGTAGCCTGATCTTTTTCAAGGACAACACTTACTCCTTTGGGAGCCTACATGGTAATACACAATATGAAATGTTTATACAGCTTGTTTGATACAAGGAGAAAAGAACAGAGAGGTGTAGATTTTTCATTTCTGATTTTGTGAAAAGTGGACGGATGGAGAGGAATTACAGATTCACCTACCAAAGTGGAAAAAACAAAGACAACATCTTGGCTTTCCTATCACACAAGTATATAAGTAAACTGACTTTATAAAGTCCACATTAAAATTTGAGTCAGAATTGTAACAGTGTGATAGTCAATGTTACAATAGTGCTAAAAAACAAGACCTGCTTGTCACAAGGTGAGACAATTAAGGGAACCTGTCAGCTGTTCTGGTCATAGCATCTAGTTCTCGTGAGAGTCTGGCAGAAGATTTACTCTTTTTTTTTGTGGAATTTGTGTACCATACATTGCATAGTGTGACAAGAGATCTCCCAGAAAGGGAGTCCATCTTTATTCAGCCTAGAACTGCAATGGTGCTACTTGATACGAACTTGATTATACCTGGTTCTAGTTTCTATGTTGATAAAACACTGCAGTTAATTAACAAAACCTAAAACGATGCTGTATAACTCAGCTTAAAAAAAAAAAAAAAAAAAGGAGCAAGGGAAAGATTATCTTGATCTTTTGATCTTTTTAATGTGATCTTTTCAATGTGATCTTTTCTTACCATGGAATTGCTCTTTTACTCCTACTGGGCAGAGGCTTGATGCAAGAGCAGATGTTGGGCTGCTGTCTGCAACTGAAGTTTTGGGTCTTCTCTTGCACTCTATCACAACCAGGTCTTTGCACTGCTTGTGACAGTTCATTCCGCAGTCTATAAACAAAACAAAGTTTACATGATTCAGTGGCTCTGGTGTAGCATCTAAGATAGCTCTCACACTGTGTTGGCTCCCTGGGAAGCACGAAACCTTTAGTGTTCTCTACGTACATTACCTGTAACAACATACATCTGGTAAACAGACCAATGATATCCCTTTACTATATACGTCTGAAACTCCCTTTCATTATGAAAATACAAAATGGCAATATTCAGTCACAACAGTCTTCTGACTGTAGGAGTTGCAGAGAAAGCAGATGAAGAAGAAAACTACAAAATATATGTTGGGAATGTGCTGCACAGTATTCAGAGAGTGTTGATGTTTGTGCCCCAGGGTCTGTTCCCTGGGGCACAAACTTCTAAATTCAGTGATGTCTTGCAAAGCATTAGAGCTGATATTTACAAGTTCCTTCATCTTTGCATTTCTTCTGTACCATCTGTTGTACTATTCTTGAATCAGTCTTCTCCTCCCTGAGAGGTCAGATTAAATAGGTCCATAGACACAGCAATGGATCGCAGGATGATCAGGGGGTTTTGCCATTCACTATCAATTATAGTTTAAAATTAACAAAGTATAAAGTACCTTACCTTTGCATCTGTATCCTTGTTTAATGACTCCCCATAGCTAAAATTCAAACAAACAAATTAATATATTCCTCTGCATGTTTGATACCTCCAAATATAAAAATACACTAAAAGCTCCACTTGCAGAATATCTTGTTTTCCTGCACTTTTAATCATAAGGTCAAAATCTGAACTATTTATCTCTTTAGCATAAGGTAAACAGAGTATTTCATGTGTGTTCCTCAATCTTAAGCAAAATACTTTGATCTAGTCACTAATGAACACATCAGAAGATCTGATAGCCCCCCTTGAGAAATTGTGGAGCTGGAGTAGATGGAGAATTCTTCTATCTCAGCATCCTTGTCTGATCCTAGCTGAACAGAAGGTTGGTAGGACAGTCAGTTTTATTAAATCTTTCTATGCCACAGGCAGGGGGCATGTTATGTCTGTATAAGGACATGAGTTCTATCAGCCCCGTGGGGTGGAAGGCTCTGGATTTGGAAGTCTTGCCTGAGACTGTGTTTGGTGCACAACCAAAGACCCCAAGGTATGAACCATGTTTAAAGAGATATTAGTATACTGCCAAGAGGCGTGTAAAGGATACCTTAAACAGCTACACAGACACAAGTCTGATGTTCTATATAGCTTCACTAATGTTTTACATAGATCCATTTCTGTATATGACACAAAGTGATTATGAGAGAAAAAAGGCATTATTCCAAAGAATGTTAACATAATTTACTAAAAAGTAAGCTTACAAATCCAGCACAGTTGTCACAGAAAGTAGGCCTTAAGTAAGTGGTCTCTTGGAAGTTGTGAGCAAAGCCAAGTCCTAATTTGGAATAGATTGAGCTAGCCCTCATAAAGTAAGCTGTTATTTCATCCCTGCTAATCAGACCTTCCCTGAAAAAAAAAAAAAAAAGTTTTGAGATATATATTTTGTTAAAAGCATAAAGAGAATTAAATATATCTTTGTTCACATAATAGCAGTAGTTTAATGAGCGAAAAATTGTTCCCAAAATATACAGAAGGCTATCTACACATTTCAAATGCAGACTGTAAGGATAAATGGAATATCTGCATATGTCATGCAATCTCAAAACTACTTCATACTAAGCATCTGAATAATCACTATTGTAATTTTTTACGCTTTAATATGTTAAGAAAAATTTTCCTAATTTTATCAAAATACGCATTTGCCAATTATCTATTTTTTAGGGACAGCTTTATCTTACAAAATATCTTTCGTAGTATATACTAAATATTAAAAAAATAGTTCTTTTTCTATTATCTGTTCTTCCTTCTAAATCAGCTTGGTTACCACTGCTGTAAGCCCTTGAAGATGTCATTCACAACACATTTAGAAAATGCTTTTGTCAGTCATGTTTTCACTTCTGTTTGTGCATGAAGAGGATGCTTTTACCACTCTAATGTTAGAAATACAATATAAACACAAAACCCCCAAAATCCCTCCCAAAACAGATGCTACAAAGTTGATAAGTAGGTACTCACCAGTCCTTTGCCATTACACAAAATGAGAATGGAAAACTGGCAGCTATCTTTTCAAATTCTTCCTGGGAGATATATCCATCCTGATCATGGTCATAATTTTTGAAGACAGACTGCACAAGGTAATAGCAGAATAGTTTATAATGAGGATGGTCTGTATTACTGCTTCAGAAAGTCTCTACATTATTTATGGATTTCCTCTCCCTTTCTCTCCCAGTGTCTATTAAACAGTGCAACAGTCTAATTTCTTTTTTTGCTTGAAACTAAAGAAGAATTATGATTTCTTGATTTGCAGCAAAACAACAATCAAGTCAACAAAGGCTGGAGTGTTCCTTTTTACTTTTGCTTTAAGATCATTTTTTCCAGGCCCACATATACAACTTGTACTAATGGTCTCAATTAGTGCTCTCAGTGATGATTTCTGTAGCCAAATCAGTGTAGCTGCCTAGCTTATTTTATCAAGTCAATGTTATGAGAAAATCAGTTATATGACAGAATTGTCAGGCAGACACCCGTTTCCACTTGTGGAATGCATTACTGTTTGTCTCTGGCCTTAAGGCAAGGAGGAAACCTAGTCAGATTCAGAAATACATTCCAAAACAGCATGTATCAAAGCATGCTTCACAATATTAGAAGTTCTTAGAAAGAAAAGAGATGAAGCAGGCATGCAAAACCAAACTCTTTAGAAATTGACTCCCTGGCTGCTTGAAAGAGTGACTCTGGAACTATACAAACCAGCATTCACACTTCCCGCTAGCTCCTCAGCCATTTAAGGACTTTCCATCCATGCCTCACTGGCCACTGCTGCTCTTTACAGCTAGGCAAAAATATCTATTTGTGAGGACAGAAGTGATCACAAGCTCAGCACCACTTTGAATGCATTCATTATTTTTTCTCATCCCTGTATCTTTTCATACCTAGAGATTGAGACTACGACTGATATGTAAGGTACATGGGCCAACCTTACTTACATCTACCATCCTCTGAACATGTTTGCTGATGGTTTTTGGATCAGGTTTTGGGGCCACTCCTGAGGCCCAGTCTGCAACTACTGGTGGTTTGCAGGGTGTCAAAGGCTGAAATAAATCAAATGGAACTTTATTAGTACCACATGGAAAGATTTTCAGTATTACACTTCTGTCATTTGTGACAGTGATACAGGATACAGTGATACAGGACTGCAGAAATGACCTATTGGACCTGACATCATACTTTCGATAGTTACATGGTGTTTCAGAGGAAGCTCTTCCCTGAACTGTTCAAAACAGCAGTCATTCCTTAAATTGTCACAGTTCACTGGCAGCCCTGAAAAATCACCATCTTTTCCACATTTATAAAACAGGAAGAAAACTACCATGTAACACTTGTGGGTCTCATCATTTGAATCATATAAGAATTCTTTATTTGAAAGAAACAGTATCAACTGCCAAGACTGAGACTGATGTTATGTCTCTACACAAGTAACTTCATTTGTCTTTGTGTTCACATTATAAAACCTGATATGGTGTCAACTCTCCCATGTATTCTAGCCTAGACTTAATCGTCAGTCTAATAATTTATGCTTCACTCAGTATATAAGGCTAAAAATATTTCAATTTAGCATAAAATAAAATAAAGTTAAATTAAATTAACACAAGGGATAAAATTTACATTACTCATAAAAAAACTTTTGTTAAGAATCTTACAGCAGCTCGGTGACTTCGTGGCTCTCGTGCATAGGAAAGCTCATAAATTTCATCTTCTGTGTAGTAAAGGTCAAGGGACAGCTGAAAACAAACATATTAGTTTAATCCCAAAACAGCTGGTACTACTTTATAAACTTGTTTCTGGAGTGCATTCATATTTTTTGGTGCATTATTTTTTAATTTAGGTTGCACCTAGAAGAGTGCACTTGAGCTGCACAGGTGTTCACAGTGATTTGAAATGGGTACAATTCTACATTCCAGACTGCTATTGCCATTATCTGGACATCTGTAACATTACACTGCTGCAGTCATTAGCACAGCAAGTGACTGCAGGCATAATCAGCAGTCACTTAATACATAAACTGAAAAACACTGTCACTCCCATAATATTCAAGTGGTCTACTGTGCAGCTAAGTACAAAAGCACCACTCCAGTGAAACTGTCCGTCTCAAATTCTCAGAAAACTCTTGTTTAAACATGTCACATGTGACTGTGTTGAGCTAAGTATAAGATGAGGATAAAAGATGGACTAGGATATATTTAGTGAGAACATTTAGCTGTCAACAGCAGTTATGTAAAGGGAAGAACATTATACCTGGGTAAATATTATCAAATTTAGCTTTGCTTTTGCATGTGTCCTGGAAAATAGTCTAGCAAATATTTTATAGACTGGAAACAAATTTCAAGCTAAGATGAAGAGTGGTAACATGACAGTTTTTGAATATTTGAATAGAAAGCCAGGTGTAAATGTGTTATGAGCCTCAATGTGTGACAAGTCCAAAGAAAATGTAAACATTTTACAAAGACTCAAAATTGCTGCAGTCATATGTATATAAATTAAGAAACAAAAATAAGCTATTTTATTCAATGAACAGCCTTATTCAAGTTCCAGATATGCAGTAACTTTCTTGTGAACAACTGCAAAAATTACTTTTGTACTCAAAATAGTCAATAATTGTAGATTCTTGGGGAAACCTTAAAGTAGTTTCTGACACTCAAAAAACAAAAGTCCAAATGTTATGCTACTTCTCTCATGATTTATGTATGGGATTACTAATACCTCTTCATACTGATTTGCCTGCTAATGGGAAAGCATATGAATAAAGGAAACAGAAGAAGGAGGAAGACTGTTGAAAAAATCAGGAAAAAAATGAAAAATTATCAGCCCTTGAATATTAGAACTTCAGAAGCTCCTGCACTGAAATGAAGTATTTCTTTTCAATTATGTCCTGTCATTTATAGCTGTATGAAATTGTGACCTAAGTTCTACATATTTGTAATAGCCATTTTTATAAACATTATTTAAAAGAAAAAAAAAACAGTATAATTTCAGACAAAACATTTAAAACAAATAGCAAGAAGAAGTAAGAAATTCACATTGCTTTATTTCAGGCCCTGGGCACCTGTGCTTAATTTCACACAAGAGTGCTCCCAGAGATAACAAATAACCTCAGGCACATAAGCATTTTTATCTATTAGCTTTTTCCTGAAACAGGGCTTATAACCAGAAAGAGGAAGTGGACTATTTAGTTTTTCCAAGCTGAGATACTTGTCAAGGCTAAACAAAACTGAGAACCCAAAAGGTGGATTTACGATTTTAATAAAAGGTAGTATTTTAACTTACTAGGAGAAGTTAAAACTACTGTTGTAACAGACGTCCTAGGTAGTATCAGTTTTTTAGTAGCACAGCACTGACTAGAATATGACTGGAAGAGTAATACAACAACTATATTTGACTAATGTTTACGTCAGACAGTTTTTTACGTACCAGAAAAACCTGGCTAGAGATGCGGTATCTTGAGGGATTGAACTTTCACATAATTGTGTGAAAGTTTGTATTTTCAAGACAAGGAATATTTGTATGCAATCTTCTGCCTCCAGGGTGCATCTAAGGAAGCTTTCCGTCTTTCTCCCCGTTTAGGCTCAATCAGCAGAGGATTCAGAGCACCTCTTTATTGAAAGTACAGAGAGTGCACACTACTATAGTGAAGCAGAAATAAACAATTCCTTCCCTCAAAGAAATAACTGGAAGCATACCTCTGCTCTTGCTGACAGATAAATCAGTATCAGGAGCTTTTTCTCTTCTATTACCGTACATTTCTCTTTAAGGAAAAAAAATCTTACAATATTACATATTCATAATTAATTAATTAATGGAATTCTCTACTTAGTTGTTTGACAGGTATATGAAATTTTTAAATGGAGGTATTTATCTTATGTAACAGACTTACTGTAAGCAAATGAACAAGGTCCATATTAGCCTCCAGGGGAAGTGGCATTTCCTGGAGTTGTATCAACTCATTTATGTGGTTATACAAGGAGTATAGTTTGTATATGTTAATTTTTTTGTCCTCCAAGTAGTCCGGCATGCCCTCATAAAGTGATATCAAGTCCTTCAGGTGGACCCCAAGGATTGGGATCTTAAAGTTACTGCACTCATTATAGGCCCGTCGGTAACTATCATAATTTCTGTAGGATGAAAGCAGTTCTGTCATTTCATTAAACACCTAAAAATAAAAAGAAAACAAAAAAACCAACACTGGTTACTGTTTCTTTTTTTGTCACACAGCACAAGAACTTCTCACGTTATTGTGAAGGAGTTTACTCGCAATGACTCTTGAAACAGGTTTTAAAATTTTAAACGAAATCTGGATATTCTAGATTTCCTATACCTCTAATCTAGGTACTAGTATATAATTATAGATAGTTATTCTACAGCCTAATCTATAATGCTGGTCTCCCTACATTCCCCATTTAGTCAAATGGAAAGAAGATCCTCTCAAATCAAGGGGCTCTGTATGCAATTAATGCATAAGCACAAGCTCTCTGACATTCATAAAAGCATCCATCTTCACCTTAAAATGTGGAATGCACTTCTCTGACTTTCAGGTCACCAGCTGGCATTGCTGGAAAAGTCCTGGCAGAGAAAGCCTATGCTGTGCTATGATCCCATTGCAGTGTGATCAGAACTTGTACTATGGTTCAAGGTGGCGCATCTGTGCTTTTAAGAGAAATTCTTCCATGAATTAGAAACAATATATTGGGTTTGTTGCGAAGGCTAAATTAATCTTCAGTCTAGCAGTATAAATATTTCCCTTGTTTAATACTATAGAAATACAAAATTGACTCTTAACGTTATAAAATCAATGGACCAATGTTTTCTTTGGGAAGTTCCTGTCAAATCCCTTGATTTGTAACCTTTACAAACTTTGTCTTATAGTTAAACCTTAAAATGTGTTCTCAAGTCACTAATTACCAGCCTGTTTTTATCTGCTTTCTGTTAGTGCTTGTATATGATTTCTTGATACAAAAAGTTACTCAAATGATGTATGCAAATGTAGTCCATATAATGACAAAATGTGAAAAACAACATGTTTATAAAATAACCTTACTAACTGATTTTATAGATTCTGAGTGCGGCAACCATTACCAGTGGGAGGTCTATACTCCAGGTATGCACTGTTATTCACGCTGATCATACACTGATCAAAACATGCTCATTAGATACTTACACGAAATCTTTCAGGTCCCAGACAAAATAAAATAATAAAGTAACTTATTCTCTTAAGAAGCCATTTTATTGCTAAAAAATATGCTTTCATTCACATTTTTAGTAGCTTTCATCTGTATTTCACAAGAATTTACCTGGAAATTAAAAGATTCCTAATATTCCACTGTATTATAATGTGTGTATTAGGGCTAAATTTGTTCAAATCTGAACTAGATAAAACCCATCACTGGGAAAGATGTGATAAACAAAACCAGTCCTTTCAGTTTTAAACTCAAAGTGAGGACCATCTCAGGATGGTCAATGTTGCTATGAATGACAATAGTTTTTTTCTCAAATGTTCTAGGATCCAGTTTTCTGTTTTCATGTTTAAATGCTATTCGATACTATTGCATATACATGAAAATGCAGCTTGTCACATCTAAGGATTAAAAGAGAAACCTTAGAGAATCTATACAAGTCTTGAAGAAAGTTGGGGTTGAAAGAAGTGTAGGAGTAACTGGTGATGTAGAGATGAAACCCAAGGAATTTTTGTTCTGTCTTTTCATCTTATCCAATGAAGCAAGGCTGCTTTTTGTGTGTGCAATGGCAAAAAAGTTAAAGGTTATCTTATTTGTAAAACTTAGAGAAGCAATACCAACCTTAATTACATCATGAGGAACACATGAGCTTGTTTCCTTAAGCCTGGAAATGGAACTGTGACAGAGACCTCCTATCACTGCCATTAATGTATTAAAATTCTGCAGCTGGTGGAGCTTCTGTATTGACATACAAAAAATCAGTATTTATTATTTAAAGTTTTGAGTCATTTAACATACACACAAATTTTACATTTCCTCTATTGTCTTACTCTGAAGTCTTACAAGTTTTGTGCCATTTGACTTCATGTATTTTGGTAATGAATTGTGATTTTACTGGGTGTAACATGGACTTATCCTACTGTTATTAAATCAGATATTAAATGTGCAGATACAGTAAGTCTTCGAAGTACTTCCTCAGTACTTCTCCCTCTTCCCAGAGTCCACCACAACCAGGAAACACTTGTATTATCTTGGTTATGACTGCAGCTGAATTAGTATGTGAAGAATATCAATAGGACCATAGCTCTGCTTTTATCCGGAAAGGCATTTCTGGTGGAATGTTTTTAATTACGGCCAAAGGCATGGGAGTGATTCATGCATTGGAAAGGTACAGCTTTCCACTCACAGCTTGGAATCTCACCTGCTAGTTCTAAAGCAAGTCTAGTTTTTCAGTTTTTTCTAGTTTTCTATTTTCTCACAATGAATATGAGAAAGTCCCGGTGCCCTGACACTGTAATATCTGAATACTTGACATGACAGCACAGCGTACACAAATACACATGCGGTGTGTATGAACCAGGAGGCCAGTGCCAACACTCCCAGTTGTCTCCACAGTAGTAGCATGGGAAGAGCAAAAAAATGGGCTATCAAAGTATCTAAATATAAAGGTATCAGAGAAAGACAACATAAACACCAAACATGTCAGATTTTAACCGACCTGTGCAACATGAATGAACTTGATAAACACTTCAGCCCGAAGCTGTGGTGTTGGTCTGCTGAGAACCATTAGCTGCACCCACTGAGAGATACCATTGCAAAGAGAAATTGATCTTTCCATTGTTGGATTCTCTTTCACACAACTATTCACAATGTAGTTCTGATAATCTGAGAACTTAAACAAAAGAAGCGCAAATGAAAATTCATGTACAGTTTCCTGTACCTCGTGATCTGTGTGCAGAAGACTGCTTTTCAAATGAAATATAAAAGATATATTTTATACCTTAAATATCCATAAGACTGAAATCTTTCCTTTGTAAAAGGGTTTTTTTTCAGTTCAAAGCAGAGGCTTCAACTAATTGAATTAGCTGAAAGCATCTTTTTGCCATATCTCAGGAGCCTTGGCTCTTATAGACCCTAGGATGAGTAGAATTGGGGCTTTCCTTCCAGCTTCAGTGGCTTCATAGATTCATTGAGTCTAAGCTTCTATAGGGAAGGTTAAACTGAATTTAAAGTGTAATCTACTAAATCAGTATTAGTTTAAGGGAGTTCAGTGTTCAGTTTATGTAGCTAAGACACACTTCTAAATTAAGCTACACTAATACAAAAAGCAATTTCAATGAGATTAATATGAAACTGAGATAAGACCATTAAGAATGAGGGTTACGGATGCCTTGGTATTTTTAATACAGCTTGTGAGATTCCCTTATTTAACTAAGGCAATCTAAAATTATTCAGTAGATACCTGTATGTGACACACAGATTTTTTTTAAGCCATT
Source organism: Lepidothrix coronata (assembly GCF_001604755.1). NCBI lineage: Eukaryota > Metazoa > Chordata > Aves > Passeriformes > Pipridae > Lepidothrix > Lepidothrix coronata. The sequence goes on from NW_016690318.1 coordinate 2,170,028, forward strand.
CTTCCCTTTAAGATCAAAGAGAACCAATCATTTTCTTTTGTTGATGCAATGTTTATCCATTCTATTGGTTTATCCATCAACAAAAATACACAAGAATCTGAATAATCAGAAAGCATGACACAGGATTTATACATTCATTCTTTACTATCACCTCTAATACTAACATCTTATGAAAAACATTCATAGCTGTAATAGACATATATTCCTTTCTTAAGGCCACAGGAATATGCTGAATGGCACTGATCCTTAAGGAAACATCAGGCTGGTGTTAGTTTCTTACTCTCCCTCTCTCACTTTCTCATAACTTTATATTTTTTTTCTATCTGTTTAATAAGAACTATTAACACTTTAAAAGCATATATGACAGCTTATTATGTCCTCTTATTAAATTAAAAATGAAGAAAAATTGACATTAATAAGTAGAGCTGTCTCTGAGATTACATGGTACTTACATTACAACAATTACTGTTTGAATTTTGAACCCCAGCCATGTTTGGCTGGATCTTGAAATTTAAGCATTTACTCTATAGAGATAGATAATTTTTCAATATCTGACTCCATAATTATAGTCTTCATAGCTGTTTCAGTACAATTATGAATCAGTTTATATTTTGTTCTCAGCAGCTGACTCCTTCAGAAAAAATTTTCTTTTCAATGCTGAAGAAATTTACATCTAACCTGCTACTTGAAAGTTTTGAAATAATTTTGGTGCACAAATTTATTAATAAGGTCAGGTGTAACAAGATTGTTAGTGGTAGATATGGTAAAGAAGTTCAGGTACTTAAATAATGCATGTCTGTTATTGCAATGACTAACTTAAGAGTCTCAACAGGAATGCAGGATCCAGATTCTTATGAAGAATGGAGTGTCCCTGTATTTTATGACTATAAATTAAAATGGTTTCCAAGAACCAGCATGCCTGCAGTCATGAACACCACTCCCTTCATTTTAATTTGCTGCAAGATACATGGTGTCTCATGCAAGATTTTACTGTGTGCTGGGTATGTTCAGGGGATCGAGTATTCCTTTCTGACTTTGAAATGAACAAACCTTGAAATAGTTATTTCTGTGACTAATGACACAGCAGGTCATTTGCAGCTTTTCTCCCAGTAAACGGTGCCATGTGAGAAGAATAAAAGGATTCTGTGGCTCACCATATCATGAACACATTCTGTAAAAATGTAATTAATATAGCTATTTATTAATTACACATTATTTTCTGATATGAAGAGTCGGTCAACTCAATTTATACCAAAACATATGCAGAAACCCTGCATATAAAATGTATATATGTATGTTACTTTTGGAACCACATGACACATCTGACACTCTGAGTAAAACCATATTTGTTATACTCAGTAATCATTAATTACCTTATACCTGCACAGAGCTTGAAAATGTTAACAGTTATATAAGCTTTGCATATTATTACTGCCTACAGGCAGCAATCTGTGCACGACACTGGTTCTACAGCTTTTTGAATTTAACACAAAACATAGAGTCATGTACTGTCAGCTCAAAATAAAGTACACTAACACATGACTGTGAAATCTTCCACCATTTATTGAGAGACCCTTTCCTTGCAAGGGTTCATCTTCAATTGTAGTGTTACAAAAAAACCTTATCAGCTACAAACATAGCTGAGAAAACAAATCAAATGAAAAAAAACATAAATGAGACAAATCCTTAAAAATTGTTTGTGTACTTGAAAGCTTGTCTAACAAAATATTTTAACCCCCCTTACATTAAAAAATGGCATTTTCTAAAATGCTTTCTTATCTCTAGTCTTTGTCACACACAATCAAAAAAGGCAAGCAGAGTGCAGTGGACAGCTTCTATACAGTCCATTAGTCACTACACAGGAATGTTGCACTGTTCCCTATAGCCACAGAGAGTTACCATTCTAGGAGAATATTCCAGGTTTCCTTCATCCCATTTCAGCCTGATTACTGATTTGAGTCAAAGGAGGCTACTTGTTCCTATGCCGAATGACATCACTTGTTCTAACAAAAAGAGACACTCTGGAAGAAGATCCTGGATTTGGAAGAAAGTTTACTCCTCTTCCTTCCAACTGACCTTGCCCTGATTCTGTTCCACAGTTCAGGTTCACTCTTCCTCTCTCAAATGGCTGTAGCAAAAGGGTACATACTCAGAATTAAGTTCCACTGTCCACCTTTGATACTAGTAAAACAAAAAAGAGTCTGGACACAGACTCAGCTTGTCAACAGCTTGTGCAGCAGTTAATCTTATAATACTACCTCTCTGCCATATTTTCTATGTCCTTCCCATCTTTGCTTACAATAAATAAATAAATGGATAGATACATAAATAGATAAAAATTAATCACTTACTGTTATTCTTCTGAAAGACTTAAATTCAAGATAGGTAAGGTGGTCTGACAGCTCCTCTGGCTCAAGGTGATCAAAGAGAAGCGAGACTTTCCGTTTCTTACTGGTGTTGGCCTTTACACGCTGTGTCAGCTTTCTAGACCAATCCCTAGAATTGCTTTTAAAACAGCATTATCATGAGTTATTTTCTGAAGAGTAAAATTTTCCTGTTTCCCCAATACAAAGGTAACATTGCTTTCATGCCTTACTGCGATAAAAAGTGAATTATTCGAATTTATAAACAGCAAGCTCTTTTCCTGCAGTAGAGATTATATGAAAAAATATTATTGTTAATCTTTATTGTATTGATGTAGCACATTAAGTACAATACAATTTTATTACTAAACAGCATGAGATTCTGTATTGCATTTCCAGAACAGCTGTCTGTAACTTTATCTTCACTGAATACATCCAGCATTCCTTCATTTAATAATTCTTACAGATTTTCTCAACCAGCCTCTGAGTATAAACTGTCCCCCTCTGCTATTCACCCATGGAGTAATGAAATTTATTTGGATTTGAAAAACTAAATATCCTCTTTTATAACCAGATATAAAATGTATGCCAAATTCTGCTCTGCTTTAGCCTGTGCATTTCCACCCAAAGTATTAATTCACACTGTTATACAGTTCCACAGACCTATCTTACTCTCATATAACAGGGAAAGTTTTCTTCCCAAGAAAGAACTATATGATGTATAGCTATAGGATTTATTATTGATAGGACAAGTATTTTACAACTAAAATCATATAAAACAGTATCAAAAGTCACTCAGTGTAATAATCTATATCCTCATTTACATTTGGTGCTAAAATATAAACACACTTTTTAACCTCATTTGTTACCCAATCAAATTGTTTGCTCCTCATTGGCTTCAAGTGATCTTTCAAAATTGTTAGGCCTCTACAAATTTTCTAAGTTCCCTGGATAGACTAAAACTTTGGTAGCATAGAGAATCAGCACAAAGTCTATGCTGCAGCTAAATTCAACCTAAGCCATTCCTGGAATGCATTCTGTTTCACTATATAATATATATTTTATCCGTAATGAAGTATAAACTTTTCTAAGGATAGATACCTATGACTTATGAGAGACATTACATTCGAATAAAGACAATTCAGAGATAAAGTTTGTTTTCTGAGCATATTCAGACTTTGGCACTCACATTTGAGATGTGTCAATTAGACGACAGTGTAACTCCTCACCATTAGCTCTAACCAGCTCTTGAAATTCCTCCATAGTTGTGGATAGTTTAGAGTCCATTTTGAACATAATCCAGAACTCTGTAATCCAATACCTATTGCACAATTAAAACACACATATACACACAAACATGTTTTGTTCTAACATCAGTAAGGCTGAAATTTAGATATCTGCTCCTGTTTACAAGTTGTATTTCTTCTTTACCAACTTTGGGAGATAAATCTTGCTCTTAGATGCTTTTGCTGGGCTACCTTGATTTTACCAAAAATCAAAGATTCAAGACTAAAACAAATTAGAAACTATCTGATTTGATGCTGTATAGCACTATACTACATATATGTTTGCAATAAACTCAGTATCAAAATTTCTAGTTTCACTATAAATCTAGATAATATGCATGCTGAGTTTTTTTTCATGAACTTTTAGATTTTCTGCATTCCTTTAAAACTTGAGATTATTTGGTCTGTACATCAGACATGATGACTATGGTAGGCACAAAAATTTACTAATAAAATCTATTTAACAGTTTACAGGTGATTCAGTCCCACATGCGCAAAATCTTTTCAGAGAACTATAATTTTCATTGTGGGGCATTCATATTGTTTCAGTCATATATTTTATATTTCAATTCCTATATGTGACTTGTCACGCGTGGTAGGTTGACCCTGGCCAGAAACTAAATACCCACTCAGGTGTTCACTCCCTTCTCTCCCCTGCAGCAGAATGGGGGAAAGAATAGAAAGGGTGAAAGCAAGAAGAATGTGTGGGCCAAAATAAAGACAGTTTAATAACTGAAGGCAATAAAAAAGCCAAACAAAGAAATACCAAGGAAGTGATGCAAAGGCAAACACCATCTCCCACAAGATGCCCGGCCAGCATCCAAGAAACAGCAACTTTGGAATGACTACCCCCAACTTTTTATTGTTGAGCACAATGCTATATGGCATGGAACGTTCCTTGGTCAGTTCAGGTCAGCTGTCCTAGCTGTATACCCTCCCAACATCAAGCTCCCCATGATCCTACACTGTGGTGGGGGCAGAGTGAGAACCTGGTCTGGATGCTGTGCAATCACTGTTCAGCGATAGCTAAAACGTTGATGTGTTTTACTTACAGATTCAAAGCACAGCATCATAGGGGCTGCTAGGAAGAAAGTTAACTCCATTCCAGCCAGACCCAGTACCCAGTACTAGACATGTAAAAATCTGTGCTTGTTGGAAAAACGGAAATGCACATTCTTATGGATGCATGCATGTATGAATTTGCCTACAAGCAAAAATGTTACCAGATCTCATACAATACCAAAGCATTCTAACATAACCAATAATTTGCTCTGAGATCATAAAATCATCACAATTTAAAATAAATTCTACTTTCCCATTACTAATTATTTCCCTTTTGTTGTAAAAAAGAGTATCATAAATCAATTGCATTTTTTTCCTCTCCTCTGTTTTCTTTAAACTGAGATATCAAACTTTATTATACTTAATGAAAGAAAAAACAAAAAAAAACAAAAACAAAACAAACAAACAAAAAAAACAAAACAAAAAAACAAAAACAAACAAAAACAAAAAAAAAAAAAACAACAAAAAACCCAAACCAAACCAAAAAAAAAAAAAAAAAAGGGGTTCCAGGATCATTGCAAGTGACTAAGAAGAACTATTAAGGAGAATTCCCTATCAAATGTAATAGAGTTTTGCTTAATATAAAAATATCTGAAATATCCCACTTCATTTTTAATAGAACTATATAATAATATTAGATAC
>NW_016690318.1:2175390-2198160 GCF_001604755.1 Lepidothrix coronata
AAAAAAAAAAAAAAAAAAAAAAAAAAAAAAAAAAAAAAAACCCAAAAAAAAAAAAAAAAAAAAAAAAAAAAAGGTGTTCCAGGATCATTGCAAGTGACTAAGTAGAACTACTAAGGAGAATTCCCTATCAAATGTAATAGAGTTTTGCTTAATATAAAAATATCTGAAATATCCCACTTCATTTTTAATAGAACTATATAATAATATTAGATACAATGCTACCAATTCCTGACAATTTTCATGGATGTTTAAGATTCAGATTCACACAGACTCCATCCAAAACTGTGACCCAACAACTCATGCACTGACTCAAGCACATCTCAAAGCCAGTTGTGTGGGCCTTTTTGTGTAAAGCTGCTAAAGTGAACCTTGGAAAGCTGAAGCAGAATACCTGTTTCTATTTTTAATGTCAACTTAAAATATGCAAAAGCATACTTATATATGGCACATGGATGGCTGAAAACTAATAGCTACCAACCAAGAATATACTTACCTCACAAAATAGCATATCTTTACACACAGCATAGAAGAGTTATTTTCTAAAGCATTAAGATAGGTAGAAAATCTTTTAAGGAAAACCACATCCATTCACATATGATATGAAACGTAACATGCTTGATACTTCCCAACCTGTAAGCAATAGGATTCATTCTACTGATGTTATATAATATCAGATTAGGATTTTACACAACTGTACACAAAGTATAAGGCAAGGTTGTTACCAAAATTTATTGCAACTATGACTACTATGAGTAATATTGATGCAATTACTCAAGTATTGAGTAGTGTTAAGTAGTGAAACAATTCTGTTTTCTTCAGGTTTCTTTGCAACGTGTCTCACAATTTCTAATAAAGCTCATGCACTTGCACATCTCATTAAAATTTGAAACAGTAATACCAAATTTAGGAATCACTGCATTTATGAAGAAATCCTTTTCAGCTACTTACAATTCACTGGAGCTTTTAAAAGAAAGATGTTATTTTCTTTTAAACATAACCAGTTGTATACAATGGTAGAGCAAAATGTGACATGCCTCTCCATAGTAACCTTACCTATCTAACTACGCAACAGTTTTCATTTGACTTGATGTGGTAACTGGAAAGAAACACCCATATTTTTCATCTATTAGCTCTATAAAACATGTTTTGATATTGTCGCCGATGTCTGTTGAAGAGATGGAAAATACATTTGGAAAATGTATTACACATCTTGATTCTTCTGATGTAGATGACACACACATTTTCATGTCTGAAAACAAAATGTAATGAAAATACCTTGTGGATCCTCTCACAGTCTGAGTAACTGAAGCCTAAATCTACTGCAACTGAGGGGACATATCATTCACAATTTAACCAACCATATTGTATGCTTACATCAGGCTGACTATAGAACTGGTGAGGTCTGAGTAAGTTCCCAAATATTTTGAAAGGCCCCAATTTGAATAAATAAATGCCTGTTAGACACAGAGTTTGAGGAAAGAAAGGATTCTCTAAACTGAACCAAAAATGGCTGTGGATTCTAAGCATGACAAGTCTCCTGCCTGTACTGTGTTCATATAATTAGGAGTAAACATTCTGTAAAGCTAAAGAGACAGGTAACATATCCCACAATTAAAGATTCCTAAGAAAGGCTAGTATTGTTAACATGATTTAGCAGCTACGTTATGAAAAATCTAATAACCCAGAAACACACGTGTATCAGTCTAGGCAGTTACCTCAAAATGAGAAGAAATAGAAAAGAAAAGCTTATGGTTTATTTCAGTGCATTGTAATGTTGAGTGTGTGTGAGAGAAATAATTTTTGTTGAAAATTTTCATATCCAGATGATACACTTCTGTTCTTTGCTCTTTGACTTGTATGGAGGACAGAGAGAAAAACAGATCTGAAACTTGGGCCCAGGTTTACAGTACCTAATTGACGTGCCAACATTAACCTAACACCTTATAGATATTCCCTCTACAGCCAACAGAGGGTGATTTATCCTACTTAAAACCCGAATTGGAGTTTCATCTTTTTGCTCTGTGTATGACAAGCTAAACCAAAAGACACACAAAAAAACCCAAACAAACCACACCATAAAATCAAAAAATGTAAAGAACAAGTACACTATTTAATTAGTGGCACAGTAATACACCCATAGAGTAAATATCCTCTGCTTACCCGTCTCAAACTTGTACGGCTATCAAATATTACCTTAACAGCGGGTGAATATTACAAAGGATATAGATCAATGAGTTTCTGAAGCATGTCTGCAGAGGAGATGATAAACTGATGCATGGCAAGAATTATCTTTAGCAGCTGGTTGTTTTGATATGCATTTCCTTCTAAATCTGAAAAAAAAAAGTATTTATATTGAAATCTTGCTATACCTCCAATAAACAACTTATAAGAGGCTTTTTCAGAATCCTAATTCTAGTTAGGTCTGTTCATGTATGCTGTGTCAAAAATAGCAGTAACTTACTAACTTAGGAACTGAATTATTTTTCTGATGAGAGTCATATAACAAGAAATATATTTCACTACAAGGTTTTGAAGACCCTTAAAAAAAAAAAAGAAAAAGGCAAAAAAAAGTCTCAAAAAATTCAAAATATCCAGATAATTATACAAAATTATCTAAGCCCAGCAATGCACTTAAATGCTTAGCTTTAGGCATATGAGTATAAACTTTGAAACAAATTAATGAACTGCAGAGCAAAAGAATTCAGTTAATGATCCCTATGAGTCGGTGGCATGACTTAACTTATCAAACAGAACAGCAATATTCTTAAGTGTTTGTACAGATGACATGCATAGCACTAAAGTACACACTCAGGTTGGGATCTATACCAAGATGCACCAGTATCTCATGGAATGAGATACAACATATGCAGGAAGCCCAGAGGTTTACCTATGCATACTCCCTGTGAAGGACCTAAATGTCCTACACATCTCCTTCAACTATGCATTACAAGGATTTCGCTTGAATAAAGTTTTTAGACTACTTGTCTTCTCGGTCTTGTGGTTTTTTTTTTCATATTCTGAAAAGATCAAGGACATAGAATGTAGCAGAACACTTAAAAAAAGTTTCCACTTCTGTAACAAAAACAGTAGTGAAAGTGTTTGTAAACATTAACTGATGAATATTTACAGCCTTCTACAGCCTGCCATGAGAACCTAAGTAGCTTGGAGTTAGACACTCTTTGAAATGGAAAAGAAAATTTATCTTTTCGAATAATTTTAAATGCATTAACCTCTATTAGGATAAATGTAGTTACCATTAAAAAAGCAGTAACAGTAACAAGATACAGAAGCAATGCACAAGAGGGCAAAATGGAAGAGGGATGTGAAACAGCAGATTTGCAACATATAAAATGGCATCTATTACTAGGTAAAGGGGAGAAAAGTCACTTTTAAATTGCACATCACCAAAAAAGAACATTAAATTTAGCCCATTGGCAAAACAAGATAATCCCCATTAGTTATTGAGCAAGAACTTCCATGCCCTTCTACAGGAAGGTACCGAAGGTGAAGAGAGAACCCCAGAGTCCAAGCCCTTCCTTTTCAGCAACACATTGGATCTCTGGTAGAACTAATGAAACCCAATTTCCTCCAGATCTGTCTTCTCTGTTCCTCATTCCACAACGGTCCCACTCATGCCCTTTATAACTATACTCTCCCCTGAAAGTCTTTTCATTCTCTTCCTCACAATGATTCCATGCTTAAAGCTATCAGCTACACAAAATTAATACATGTTGCAGTTGACTACAGGCTGCCTGGCCAGAAAGCAGATCAAATCAAACCAAGTCTGGGCTCACACAGCTGCTCCTATATCAATGTGGGCACTTATCTGTACGTCTCTCTTCCACATATTCTTTAGTATTCCTATCTTTCCATCAAATTTAGTTTAAATTGGAAGACAGGCTGACTCTATTTCATACAAAGTAGATGAAGTTTAGTAGGAAGGTGACACAGAAGGGCCTAGATCTGTAGTTCACAAGCGAAGTTATTGCTTTAGCTGACTGGAGTCCTGAAAGCAGAGGACATGCTGCATATCATATAACTAGTGTGGGTAACTTCACTCTTCTAGCAAAAGCATAGTCAGTTTGCAGGAAACTCAGTACAATAAACACAAACAACAAAATATCTTATTACAGTCATCCTCTCAGGCAAGACAAGTAAAAAAATCCTGAACAGTAAATTCTGGCAGAGACTATATGAATAGCAGCAACTGCTCAGCACTAGCAAGCCCAGGATGAGAATTTTATGCATCAGGTGACCTTCAACACTGAACATGAGACACCATTTTCTGAAGTTGCCTTCTGCAGTTACACTTAATTGTAAGGAGCAATTCCACATTCAGTGATACAGGCGAGGGGAAAGTCTGCCTGTCCTACAGCCCCATAAATGGGAGCAGTGTAGACCCCAAGTAATAAAAATTCTTGATCTGCCTTTTGGTTTATGCTACAAGTTCTCAGTTTAATAGCATGAACCAAAGTTTATGCGTTCCTTGTTTGCATTCACACATAATTATATTTATTCCTGGAAGAATCCTTCTGAGATATAAACTGCCTAGGTATTAAAGCATGAGCACTTAGGGGAAAACAGCAAATTATTCAGGTAGAGAAGTAGGAAACTTGCAGAGGAAGGCTGGGACATCAAGAATCAATACATATTCAGGTCTTTAGTATTTGGCATTTTGTACCAGTGTCTTCAGGAAGAGTAAAATTATTTTAGGCCTTGCACACAAAGGCCTGTATGAATTTTCATGCATTTTACAAAACTTGGTGTTCTGCCAGAACCTCCTTCCAACAGCTCCTGTTTAATCAGAAAAGCAGTTCAGTATATGCTTAACTTGGAAGCCAAATGGTTACATGCACACATACTATTAAGAATATACAGATGTAATTAAATCACCAGCTTTTCATAAGTGCTCCATATAGATCACTTTCAGATGACAAAGACAAAAAATAACTCTCTCTCCCAGCACTTTCACTGTGTGTATTCCAAAATCCTCTGCTATGACATAACACAGGTACCACTTGGCACCAGGTTCCAAATCAAACTTCTGTCCTCCAGAAGATCTCTCTTCCATTTTACCTTTTCCATTCCACAAAGACACGGAAAAATCAGCATGTTCTGCATACTATTAGTAAGCAGATCAACACATTTATGGTATTTTCTTGCATAATAAAAGTGTATTTATGCTTCACCACATCCAAATCTAATTATCTTGCAACAGAGGTAGACTTCATTGCAATGACATGCCATTATTTTGCACATATTAAAGCAGTACTAGGTTTTGAGCTATGCACTCTCTCACCCAACTAAAAGGCTCACCTCCACAAAGAAAAAATATTGTATTTGAGTGATGGCTCAAAAAACAAAATAAATACTATGCAGCAAAAAAAATCTAAAGTTTACCAGCACAGTTCAGCACTGAACAGCAAGTCTGCATGGAACTGATTGTAGCAGCAAACAATTTTACAAACGTGCAGTATATTTAATGTCATCTTCCTGCCCAATTTTAAAATAAAGCACTTTTCAACTACATACACCATGATAAAGCAAATAGAAAAGAAAAATACTAAAAGAAAAATATTGAGTCTGATTTCTCTTCCATTTGCATACAACAAATTCATAATTCAAAAAGCCCTAATGGGTCTTAGGTGAGAAGACATTCCAGCTCAGTTTCAGTTTCAGAGTTGTCATTGGATCTTCCACAACGCTGACCACAAGGTCACTACTTTTTGAAGAGCTCACTTGATGTATGTAAGGAAGTAACAGAAGTTATGGCAAAGCATCTTTGTGCAAATGGTGGAGCCAATAAGAGGGCTTTCCTGACTGTGCTGCATGAGTGCCTCTGACTGCCTCTGCAGCATTCTCATGAACCTCCAGCAGTTTGTTTTAAAACTTTGCAACTCATTTTCATTTCCGTTTGTATATCTGTTTCTAACCACACAGCCTGCGAGCAAAACCACAGAGTGAATACTAAATAAAGTGGAATGGGTGTGTTTGTTAGGTCATTTACCTTCAAGAAAGCTGCAAAATACTGCATAAGCCTTAGCTTTGTTTCACTGCAGCAAAATACATATAACCAACTGGTTGCATGCTTTTCCTTCTGTAAATTCCCTTATTGTACTAAAATTTTAATAAATATTCTCTGAAACAAATAAGAAAGCAGAAGTTGAATATACTTCTCAGCATTTAACTCCATGAATGAAAGCACAGACATGTAATGATAAATATTTTATTATCTGTGTAGTAACACAAAGCCACTAAAACCTACAATTACAAAAGTTCCATTTCTTATATGAGACTCAGAACACACAAGGATAAGAACATTTTAATCTAGGCCCATCAGCCACTCTATTGCATATCCAATTAGTGACTCCTTGTAATCCGTGATATAGAAATAACTCAAGTATTACTTGTTCCTTGAATACTTTAGAGAAACAAATCACTCAAGAATTAGTAAGTAAGACTTTAAGAGCAAACTACCTGCTTTTCACCAGGTTCTGATGCCCACAACTCTGTGGTAAATATACTTAACAGAAAGAGTATATTCAATAGACAAGATCGTTGCACTGAGACCTTCCCTTCTACTCATGATGATAAGGCAATAGTAGGAATGCCACGGATGGCATTCCTTAACTGAAATGAATTCTGCAAGAAGGAAAAGTTAGCTTTCCTAGGTCTGAGAGGCCTTTATTTCATGAACACTGTCTATTTCATAAGCAGGTTCCAACTGTATTACCTGGTGTACAATTTGAAATGAATCAGAAGTGAATCACAGAGCACTGACATCACGTGATCAGTGACTAAGCTACTAAGAACATGAACAACTTCTTTTAAACTCCCTCAAGTCTTCCAGTGGGTATCAAAAAGTAGCACCAAAAAACAATGCAACGCAAGAAAGCATCAAGCAATTGCCAGAAGTTATTAAGTGCGAAGCTGAAAGTCGTGGGTTGCTATACTGATGTGCTACACAGCATTCTTCAAGATTTCTGCAATTCCTTTTTCCCGGTAATTTAAAGAAGATGGTGTGGGGATGGTGCTATAAATGTCTGCAAAGGTTTTTAAATCAGCGTGTGATCTGAAAACTGAGGGAACTGATGTTCTTAAGGTCTTAAGGTCTCAAAGCCATTGATGAAACACAGAGACATGTACGAAACAGACAGATACATGTGGGAGTACATGGTAGGGTTTAGTGACTGAACTCAAACAGCCGTAAGTCGATGCCTCTGCCCCACATGCGAGGTGCAGTAGTAGAAGATAACCTTAAAATGGCTAGGAGCAACCAAAACGAAATAAAATATTTAATGAGTATTTAGTGGATACTCCCTGGAAATTCCCTTTACAAACAGGAAACACTCTGTTCCCCTTTAGCTTAAAACTTGTGCAACACTTAGCAGCCTTCTTACTACAGGCTTATTGCTGTGTTGGAATTTGATACCTTGTAACAGAGGTAGTCACTTAATTGTCTTCATGACATTGATCACGTTTGGTCAGAATCAGATTCATAAAAAGCCACCATTCTGCTCATCAGTTATGACACCATCACTGAGGGTCAGCCAGCACATTCAACTTAGACTAATTTTTAATGACAGCTGAAAGCTCAGTTGCTGGCAGAAATCAGGGATAAGAGCTAATATATTCCATTTCACTGCTCCAATGCAAATCAGCTTTCTCAAAAACAGTATGCTTCAGAACCAGTTTAATTTGTTGTTAAAATTCTACAGTGATAAGGACTTCACAGTCCCTGTAGGTGACTTATTACAGCACTTGAGCATCTCCATCATTTAAAAATTCTCCTTTCAGTCAAATCAAATATTTCAGGCAACTTGGGCAGCTTATGGCTGGACTCCAGAAGAGAGAAAAAAAATTTCATTTTCCTTATCCATCTATTTTCTCTATTTAAGGATTGCTTCCCTGATGCCTTTCCTGAGCTAAGAAACACCAAATTTGTCCTTTTTAATTTTTTTTCCCTCAGAGGCCAGGTTTTCTTGTTCTTGGGTCAACTTTACTGATGTTTTCTGAATGGCCTGCACCTTTATAAAGCAAATCTGAATACAGACTTCAGAGGAGTTCTTAGCACCAGAGTTAAAATATTATTTTTAATATCCTGTACAGAATATCTTTACACACACATTTTAATATACGTAAGTGTACATATATAATGTATATAGAAAATATAAAAGTACACACATCCCTCTATGCCTGCATTTATTGCCTTAGAGTTTCTGCAGTGATACAACATCATTAAATCACTTTCAGTTTTAAAGTCCAGCTTCACATTGAGATCCTTTTCTGTACTAACGATGTATATGAAGGATTTTATGATACTGTTTTTACAACTGATTACCCTAAGTGTAGAATGTCACACTTGTCCTAAGTGAATTTTTCTTTATTTCAGATCATTATCTTAAGTGCTTAACATCTTTCAGAAATAATATAGCTTAATTAGAACGTCCTTACAAAGATGACACAGTAATTAGGTAGCAGAATGCTTGTTTTAATTTTAGCTGCAGCAGAAAGCAGGTGGAGTCTTGAGCTCTCCAGCTTACATTTAATTCTGTACAGGATGGTGGTACTCCCCCTCAGGCAACAGGAGTGACATGATGTTTAGCAGACAGCATCAAAATACTCGGGAAATTGTGCTAAAGTTTTGGTTTGATTTGTTTGTGTCTTTTTTAAAGTGGCTTATTGTCCATACACACTTAAAACTATTGAGTTATACATAAATTTATTTACACAAGTAATTGGTCTTAGGAAAAAAAAATCCAAAACTAAACTTAGAACAAACCAGTGTTTGCCAGAGAGGAAAGAATCACACTACTTTGTGATCAATCCTGGACCAACAGAACTCTAAAAAAGCTAAATAACTGCAGATGTTAGAAGAAACTGCATAAACTGGCTGTTTCTTGATGTCTACTCCCTTCAAACTCCCCAACCGGGGAGGGGAAACCCACTGCTGTTCCTCCAAATACTCATAAACAATGCAGATCTATCTAAGACATAAGTGAGGATAATATGCATCCAAAAAGGATAATGAGACTGTTCTGTGTGAAGGTAGGGAACATTAGGGGAGAAAAACCTCAAGGGAAAGCCATCACCCTCACTCAGAAACAGCTTTTGGAAAGCTACATCTTGCAGAAAGAGCTCTAGGTGGGTAATTCTTTGAAATGAAAACGAGGAGATAAAAGCTCTTGTCAAGGGGAAATGGGATGATTTTCAGAAATTAAAATGTACTTTGAGAGAAACCAAATGCAATGTGGGTGGAAAGCATTCCATTAGCGTTGGAAATTCAGATGAGCTACATAGATGAGAAAAGTTTTGCACACACGGACACACATCATATATCGTTCTACAGGATGTTTAAAATATTGATTTTAGCAAATTTAGATGCAAACTTTTCAATAGTCTTTTTCTCCAAAACCTACAAAACATAATTTTAGCATTCAAGATTTATTTCCAAAAGCTTTGAATGGTGATACTGAAGTGCATCTTTTGAGCTGTAAGAAACTCTTGAATAATTCAAATGTAGTGCCTGGCAACGCAGCTGTGCTGGCATAAGTACTGATGGATAAGAGACTCCCAGAACAGAAGCAGAAACTTCTGAGGCCAGTATCACTGTCTGACCACTGAATCCAGATGCATGCTTAACATGCATCCCACACAACTGCAGTGTTTTACAACAAGCTTCTCTCTAACTGCATTGATTGATCCTGGAGCAGCTAATCACCAGATCCAAGGACGCGCAAGGTCTGTCCCATCCAAAGGTTCAAAGTGTAACAGACTAGTAGACACCAAGCTGCTTGCCACTCAAGGACTTGAAAACGTTGCAGATTGCTTGGGTCCCACTGACCTTGATTTTCATTAGTGGTGCATGTTCCAACCCTACTCCTGCTCTAAAATTTTTGACTTACTGTTTCAGATTTCCCTCATGTACATACCTAAGCTTCCTAGTCTTTGCTTCAACTTCTAGATATATTTCTGGAACTGGTGTTTACAGACTTTGGTAAACTAGTTTCTAACCTGCCATCTGGGGCATGACCTCTCACACTGCCCCACCAGCGAGGAGACTGGGGGTGGGCAAAAAGCTCAGAGGGGACAGAGATAGAGCAGGTGACCCCCACTGACCACTGGGATATTCTGTACCCTATCATGCAATGCTTAGCATATAAAAACAGACTGCAAATTTGCCAGGGCTACTGTTGCTTGGGGACTGTCTGGGCATTGGCTGGCTGGTGATGCAATTAGAGTATTTCACACTGCATGTTGTTCTGGGCTTTTGGTTGTTGGTTTTATTTTTTTTTTAATTTATTAAATTGCCTTTATTTTAACCCATGAGTTTCCTCAGCTTTACTCTTACAGTTCTCTCCCTCATCCCGCTGGTGGTGGTGGTAAGTCAGCAGCTGTATGGTGCTTGGCTGATGGCCAGCATTAAACCACTACAGTTCATCCTTGGTCTGAAACATCTCTTGTTCACCCTGGACCAAAAAGCCCTGCAGCTTCACTCCAAACTTAAAACATACCTAATCACCAGGTTGCACTGTCAGATAGCTGCATTGCTGGGTGAGAATGAATCTCAGGAGAATTAATTATTTTCTATTATTGTCTAAGCTTTTTTGCATTGCTAAATAAAAGTTGTATTGATTTTTCCTGAATTTATATTTAAAGGTATGAAGATATATTTACCACAGGGATATGACTGAAAATTCTAAGTAAATAGGAGACTGCTTTTTAAAGCAAAATGTCTAAGTATTTTTAATTTTGTTTTATTACTTATTTCTTGGCTTTGGAAAATTATATTGAAAAACTGAAGTCCAATTAGCTAAATAGAATATTATAGTACATATAAAGATAACTAAAGTTCCTTTCCTTTGGGAAAAATTTTTCACAGACATCAGGTTAAAAAAGAAATAATTTTCATTTTGGCACAATCACAATTAACTTTAATAGTCAGCTAAACAGTACTTAGTATTCTCCAGAGCAGTAACTACTCTTCTGTTCCCACAATGTCATGCATTCGACAGAACAGTAATGACTCTTCTGTTCCCACAATGTCATTAATTGATCATTAACGTAGTTTCTGTTGCCAAGCAATACTAAAGTTTCTGCACTGTATTTGACCAAATCGCACTCAGATTACTTAACACACAATGATCAACAGCATTTTAATGCAGAACAGTATTATGAATAAACTTTAACTACTTTCGGGAGGATTGGAGACCTCAACATTCAGCCCAGGCTTCAAGGGCAAAGGGTAGAACCCTGCAAGTTTGTGCAGCATGAGATAAAACCAAATGACTGTTTAGGCAAACCTAACAGAAAAAAAGGAAACTACCATAGTGCATATATGCCCTGAAAGACTTTACTGCCTTTGAATCAGAATTCTATGTTAGAATTTTGTATACAATAAATTTGATAAAAGGATAAACTTGGTACTTGAACCATGATTGTTTTACTAGTTATTTTATGTTTTAACAAGACTGGAAGAATGTATTTAAGTTAAGGGTAGAATGGGTTTTTCTAGATAACTGAAAGGGAATAATAATAACTGGATAAAATTTTCAATTTTTCTGTATTTTAGAGGAGAAGATGGCTAGAGCTCCAAAGAGTGAACTCTAACTTGCCAGTTTCATTGTTTGCAAGATGGATGCAATGTGGAACTAGCTCTCAAAGAATTCCTAAGACTCAGTATGTTTTTGCATTATATTGATATGAGCGATATAAAAATATTATCAGTTCACATAACTAGACAGCTCCACTAATGTAGTTATTTTTTATTCTAGAAAATGTTAACTATGATTATCTTGTACAGTTTTAGGCAGCTAGCATCTGAGAGGCAACCAGCACCATTGTCAGATTTCTATCAAAACAATTCTGTGACATCTTTCATCCAGATTAGTCTGGATGTAGTTTTCAATGTTTCTAAGGTTTGTTTACAAACATCTCACAGTATCATACATTGAGGCAGAAAGCTAGTTTAGCACTGATCAAACACTGCAGAACAACTTACATCACAACCTACTCTTACACCTAACTGTCTAAGACCACTGTGACCATTAGAAGTTCCAAACTATATTAGGTTCACATAAATTCTATTAAGAATATTGCTAATCTTCTAAGTCATGATTTTCAACTTCCTTTAGCCCAGACAGGCATTTAAATACTTTTTTTTTTTAATGAAAACTGCCATATCAGTATAAACAAATAGCTCCACTGGAAGCAGTTTGTCATGGATGAGATTCTACACAGAATTATGCTACGTTGCTCTAGGGAAATAATATGGTTGCTTTCCTAAAGCCCATTACTTACATTTCTTTCAGGAAAACAAACACAGGGACAACGCACCCTGGCATGCATTTAAAGATGATATTTCTTGATTTCTTTTTAACTGAAGTTCCCGAATTGTAGAATAAGCATAGGTCTTCCATGTGCTACAGTAAACATACTTCCAGCACTCAAATGTAACAGGCAAAGAGTATGATCTTGCACTGAAAGGTTACGTACAGAAATACCTTCATGACATTAAAATTTTGAGATCTTAGGGAATTCTCAGCTTTTAAATTCTCAGATTTTTTTAGGAAGACACAATTGTTTGAGTAAATTATTACTTTCAAGTGCACTCTTGGAATTGTTTGTTAGGTAGTTCCAAGTAACATTTTGGGACTTTACTGCAGACAAAATGGGGAGATATCAAATTGGCAGTATGATGAATATACATTTTGTCCTGATTGTAAGAGAGTTTTTAAACACTTTCAAAAACAATTTGTAAACAAACATTTTGCGTGGGTGAAGAGAAGGTTCTCTGACCCTACATGGTCTATAAGCTTGAACTCATGTTAAAACAGCTCATTGAATCTTTGAAAGGTGTGTTTAAAAAAATAAGCACACTTAAACCTTACTCAAGATTAAGAAAGGTACATTTATAAGATTAAAAAAACCACAGTCAAAGGAGAGAAAACAGAGACCTCTTACCATGCACAAACATATAGTGAAGTTACAAAGGGAAAAAAAAATTTCTAGATTAGAAACTGACTTGATAACAAATAGTCAGAACTTCAAACTCACGGTAGCATGATACCCTAAGGTGATAAATGTCATGAATATTTAGCAGATATACAGTTAACAAATTAAGGTATCCAGTGAAGTAAACACTGCTGATGAATTTTTTCTCTCTGATCTGTAGCACTCTCTGGACTAAATATATGTTATGCATTTATGCAGTCTCACAAAGATGACTTAAAAAACCAGCAAAAGTAGGGCTGTGCTACTAACCATATGCTTCCTGTGTTCTACTGAGCTGTTAGCATTAGCAGTCATCGTGGCCATGGACCAGCAAACTAGGGCCCACTCTGTTGGTTTTCAAAACTAAGCATAAGTGTCTGTAACTAGCAACAAAAAGGAGACAAAGACATATTGACTCTCAGAGAACTGTCTGCCAGTCAAAAGTACATTCCTTTCCAGGTTTTTTATATACTATATAATGGAAAAACATGGATGCAGGGGGCTAAAGTCACTGTTCTACTTACAATTCTTCTCCAAAATCACAGTCACTAATGAAGATTTCCTCCGCAATAAATTATCTCCCTCCTGAAGCTGTCATAGTCCAGGCCAAGACCTATTAACTACTTCTTTGCTTTTCTGAACTCACAATTTCAGCCATCTTGTTGCCAACTGAACTCTACTTTAAATTACTTCTTTATGATCTTTATGTTCAGAATCAACATCTCTGATGTAGAGGTTGCACTGAATCTAACCTTTCTGCAGCTGCTGTACTTTCTAGCCTTTTCAATCATTTTACCCTACCTTCTGCTCTTCCTCTCTACACACTCTCCTCCCTTTTTTGCTTTCTCTTTCCTTCTCCTTCTTTTCTAAGGCAATCACATGTGATGCATTTACTTGTACTCTTCAATTCTTGTCAATCCAGATTACAGCAGTAACACCACCCTGTATCTACTTATAATGTTGAGAGATCTTCCAAGTCACATAAAACATGTTTTGAATCACTGTCCTAGCTAAGCAAATCTCCTCTCTTAAAACTAATGAGAGTGGTTTCAAGTCTCTACAGATCTTCTCATAATCTCAGGACCAATATTCCTTTCTAAGACACTTCCTGCCTTCAATCTCTCATCATGCTATTTTTAAACTGAACTCTTTCCCTCACTTATATCCTTGCTTTTTTTGTTGCCTTTACTTTTGGCAACCCATTTGCAGGATGGTTCATCTTACTTATCCTGACTCAAATTTTCATGGGACTTGAAGAAACCTCTGCTTTTAGCATCTCCTTCTCATCAGGCTATTGAAAAAACATTGGTATAATGCTGATCTTGCAGATGTAGTGATCTCCTACATGACTTCAGACCACCTCATATGACCCTCACTGTTTCTAAAGCACATGCCTGTCATTCACCAGTTCTAGATAAAGAAGACCAACTTTAAGAGGTGAAAGAGCACACACTAATCATCCCAAAGCAGGTATTTAAGTTAACTGCACTAAGCTTTTGATCTTTTCAGAAAAAAAAAGAAGAAACAAAAACAAACAAACAAACAAAAACAAAACAAAGGCCTTGAATTAGTGGATACACCACCACCATTGTAATTACACTGTTTTGTCCATGCTCCAGTGTCATCTCCTATCTAGATACTTCTACAGATATTAACTCCAAGATATGGTCTTTCTTCTTTAACTCCTTAGTATAAGTTTTGGATTAACTTAGTTCTCTGGACAAAACTTGTCTTTCTACAAAACATCTTGGAATCCATTTACAACACTGCAGCAAAGCTCAGTTCTCTCACTTTTAATTTCAGCTTAGCATATCCCACTTTCTCCTTTCTTGTCCTTATCCCTGCTGTAAAATACTTATACTTTTCTTTACAGCTGTGTGTATTAATTCTTAATACTTTCTTGGTTAGACCTCCTTGTGGGAGTCTCTGCATATATAGCAAAAGGCTGCCAACTTCCTTACACACCATTCTTGACAGCAGTCTCTGTTACACAGTATTTGCTTTCTCCAAACTTGTATAATTGAGTCCAGGAGCATAAACTCCGCTACACACATTATATAGGAATTGTATTTGTAAACATAGTATTAGCAAGTGCAGTATAATATTAACGTAATGAAGTATATCTTGTGAAATATGATCCATCACCACCTCTAACGACTGCCTCTTGCTCTCTTTAACACTAGACAACAAATAAATCTAGAAAACAAACTTAAAATGTATAATGTCTTGAGGGTTTCTGTATTTTTAACATTTAAATAAAAGTTGCTCAGATCACGAAAATGAATTTTTAGAATAATATACAAAATATTATAGGTCAGCATATCCAAGACTGAAGATATAATCTCATTCTGAATAGAACTATTAGCATACAAGGTAGAAGATTTACTTCAGTACTATGCATGGGAAGAAACTTGCTCAGTCTTTCAGATTGCTTGTAATCATTCGTCAACCATGCTTCTCCCCCACCATTTTTCTCCATACCCCCACCTCTCTTCAAAATCTCAAATTAAAATTTTTTCATCTCTTCCTTTATTGGCTTTATTCACAATAATGTGAATGAATTTTGCATTGTGTTTTTATTGGTAGCTACAAGAGCATTCTGTAACGAACTTCACTATGTAGGTTATCTACAGTTGTAACAGTTGCATTTTTATTTAAATACCCTAATGGGAAATTCCAACAGAGTGTAAGAACATGCATAATGTCACAGAAGATGTATAAGTATACGAACTGCCCAATGAACAGTCTAAAATTCTGCAGCACGCATCATAACTCTAGCAGTCCTCAGTGAGTTATAATAATGTTTGCAGATGCACTAAATTCACTTTGCTAGACCTACGTACCACTTATCCAGGTTCAAGAAAACTGTATCTACTGGACTATATATATATGTATATATAGCTGAACTGGACAGGTACATTTAGTTTTCTTGGTCACCTTAGTTCTTTTAATATATGGATGTCCAGGAATCTGACAACATAGAAGCATGTATGTTGTTATGCAGAGTATTAGACAACGATAATCTCCCGTTCAGGGTTTCACCTACATTACTTTAAATTAATAACCTTAATAATTTTACTAGACTTTTACAATGTTACATTTATATTACCTTTTTAAAAAAAATATGGAGCATTAATATTGGTCAAGTAGTCACAATATTAAAACCATCTGAAGGTCTTGTGTTTTAGATGTCTTATCCCACTCTTAGTGAACCAAAAATTATAAAAATATGAATCAACGCTTTTTAAGAAATTATGGCTTTACAGCAGTTCAGTGAGCATGTCTTCACAACATTTAAATGGAGGTGAAAAGAAGCCAAAAAGAAACAAGACATTACTGACAATTACAGATTTCACCAGCTTTTCTCAGACATGCATTTCTCTGCACATGCTGATTAGAAGGCTTTAAAGATAAAAAAAAATAATTTCCAACAAATGTGAAAGATTAGTAATTGTTTACACAAGTATTTATGTTCTGTACCACTTGATCAGCACAATGTGTTACTATTTAACTATATAGATTTTTTTTTTTAGAGCTGAGTGGGTGTTCAAATACATTTATTTTCTAAGGACTACTCTGCAATCAAGACTTTGCCACATATACTTTGAGAATCATTCATAGCACTGAAAGACTCAGCACTAACAAACAGACATGCTACTTATAAGCAAATCATTCAGAATCATTTTGAGTGCCTTCAGTACTAAAATATTTTGATAATATAAAATATAAACACGTGTACTAATGAAAAAGTTGGAAAAGCAAACTAGGGATACAAGACTTAGGCAACAATTATGGTTATCCATACAACAATTTTTATTGTAAAAAGACAAATGGATAACTGATAGGTACAAAAAGGTGTACAGTTGTGATTTCTTTTTGAATTCTTTCTCTTTTGTAGAGAAGCAACTTTAAATCTATACTGATAATGTAAAAAGCAACACAATGTGACCTCATGTAGTTTAAAAATAGCTCTTCTAATTTAAAAATATTTATATGAACACATTGCTTACACACATTATGGGAATGTTACTGCAATATGCAAAGTATGATTACTTGCTGAAGTTTACAAAATTGGTACTTGAAGGAACAACAAAAAACATTCATAGAAGTATAGATGACTAGAATTTGTCTTGTTCCCTGAAGAAAAAGCAGCAGTCATAATAATCTCTTAGCATCTGTTACACACATATGCATAAATACATCCACCAACCTAAAAAAGTACAGTCACCTACAGCATAGAAAATTTTCAGTTAACACCTTTCTACTCCAGCAGTGAATCAATGCAATTCACTACTAAGTGACCTAAACATAGCCAGGACAGAAACAAATTAATATGATTCTAAAAACCTCCAGACACTCACCAAAAGACTGAATGCAGGTTTCAAGAAGATCTTCCAAAGTGGCTCCTTTGGCTAGATGCCCCAATGGCACCATCATGACCTGAGTATGATTTGAGAGGCTGGGACAGTGACTGGTCTGCTTCAGCTCCAGTGCTGATTCAGGGGCAGTGCTGCATGCTTGAGCAGATTGCCTAAAGAAAACACAACAGTGAAGTAAATACAAGAAGACAGAGTGGCAAATTTTACACTGCATGGGAAAGGAGGAGAGATTTAAAGGACAATTAACTCCTTCTAGCCAGGGTACTGAACGACATAACCCTCCCACTCAGTATGTACACCAAAGGGACTGCTCAGTAAGTGCCTTTTTTTTTTTCTGCTAAATGTGGAGTGCATAGTGCTTGGTTACAGAGCTCCCTGAATCATCTGTCAAGATTACCAGAAACCTTGTTTCTTTGCTGGGGAATTATGTTTACATTGCAGTTTCAGCACAAGCATAAAACCCTCTCAAACTATGTAACAACAATAGTGTCATGCAGTAACCTACCACCACATATTTTTGTGCCCACCAAAAGTACAGGAGAAAAAAAATAACTATAATCAAATATTAAACACATTGGAAAACACCAGGCTAGCTTTATTAACTTAATTTGGAAAAAAATCACTGTTAAGTAAACACAATATCAGCACAACCTCACAGTGGTGTATTTCACAATTAAAACAAATATATTAATTTGCATCCATTCTATACTATTATTTCCTATGAAGTTGTTTTAAAATAGCATAGACAAGAAAATAAATGTATTTAATAATAAATGTAAAAGAAACCAAAATAAAGCATATATCTAATTTTAGGCTTGTGTTTTGATCATATAATACCTTATACTTCAAGAATGTGCATCTTTACAGACAATATTAAAGGCTGTTCATTGCTTGCATAGTTCATAATTCTGTATGAAGTGGTAAATAGGCACAATATTATACTGATGAAAAGTTCTGCAACATATTTGCCTCCAAGTAACAGGAACCACTGCAAAATCTGACAGAAGTATAACCATACAGTTCACAAAAGAACAACAACCACTGCTGTTTTAATAAAACTTGGGTTTATTTCAGGGACTTCTGACTTTTCAGGGAGTGCCTGGGTTTATTTCAGACACAGTCTTCCTAAACAAGTGACTCCAGCATCTTTAAGAAGTTATCTTACATACAACTATATGCTATCATACAACTTTCCTTGGAACACTATGCAAGACTTTATTAATAAGTTGACAGTCTTGGCAAGAAAAGGCATAGAAATTTATCCAGCATGCATATTACACATAGATAACAGAAGTAAACTCACAAACATCCCCAAATAGGCACTCCTGGATTAAGCTGGAAATATGTAGGCCTTATGAAAACAGACCGGACCCTACCTCATCCCACTGAATGTCAAGTCTTATCCGTATCTTTCTGTCTCATTTGAATGCTTGGAAAGCCACAAAACTACCCACGGTGTCACTTACAACCCAACACTGATCCCAGGTCTCTAGCGTTTCAAAGTCAGGAAACTACAAGCCTGACCCTGCAGAGGCAGTGACCATCGCTGAGTTCCTCCGTAGGCTGACAGTGGCTATGCAAATATTCTCTTCCCTTCCCCCTTTCTCTAAATTTCCCTCTTAGCTTTGTGATATGACTTCCTGTTCTCATTTAAAAAGAACAAGAGCCTGATCAGCTTTCAGGGGTTTCTTTTCACAGGCTTAAACACCTCTCCTAGCTTTATTCCAGTGACTCTTCAACATAGGGCAGAGGATCCTAGCAATGCAGTAGTAATAAAATACGGTTTAAGGCAGAAAATATTTCGGGTTTTGGCAACACACTGGAGGAAAACTGAAGTTTCTACACCCCAAAAAAAGTTTACAGTAACACTGTGGCCGACTTGGCCATACTGGACAGGCACAGCTCAGCCAGAGGCACATCTGGCCATTTCTTAGAACAGATCCTCGCAGCAGTCACCCGACATGACAAACAGGCGAAAGCGGAACCGGGGGACGACAGGGGACGCCCACCCTGTACTTCCACTGCACACTAGCGCCGGTGGGGAAGGCACCAAAAATAAGTGACCACGCGCTCGTGGGGTGACACCGGAGCAGGTGCCGCTCCCCCGCGGGGCCGGGACAGCCGCGCTCCGACCCCTCGCCCAGCGCCCCCCGCCCCTGCCGGCCGTGCCGCAGGTGACCGAGCACGGCGGGGACGGCACCGCCCCCCCCGCTCTGCCCATACCGTACCGTGAGGCTCCTCCATCCCGCAATGAACCGCCTGCCCGGTGCACACTGGCGTTCAAAGGAGTGAAACAAAATCCTCCCCCGCACACCCCCTCCCGCGCTTCTTTTCTCTCTCTGTCCCACCCTCGGCTGGCCCCTAAGGAGCTCCAGCCCCCGGCGTGCCGCCCCGCGACTCCGGCAGCCCCCCAGCCCCGCCGCGGGGGCAGCGCCGTGCCCGTCCCCTCGCCCCGGCGGGCACCGCACGGTCTCGGGGGCAGCGTCGTGAGACCGACCCTGGCACGGCCGCCGCGGGGAGGGGGAGACGGGAGCGTAAAACAACACGGTGAACTCACTGATTTTCTCTTCTTTTCCCTAAGGTCCCCATGCCGGTTCGAGCCGCGGCTCCGCCGCCCGGCCGGCTCTGCCGGCGGCACAGGGCGCGGAGCTGCGCGGAGCGGAGGAGGCCGGGCGGAGCGGCGCGGCCCCGCGCATCGCCTCCTCCCTCCCGCCTCGCCGCTCTCCGCGCCCGTCTCGCCTCGGGAGGAGTCTGAAACCGATTCAAGTAGGGCAGCGGCGACGGCCGCCACCCGTGACGAGCGCTGGGGAAGATCTTATCGGCAGGAGGAAGTACTGAGCTGGGGGCTGCTCTTCTCTGAAGCCTCCGGGTTTACCAGGTACCGACACGCGCTCCGGGCTCTCACCGCCGGGCTCTAAAGCCGCCGCAACTTTTTTTCCACGGCACAACTCCTGTCAGGCAGGGCAGGCCCTCCTTTCCTTTCCCCTCCCCTTCCCCTGCCCTCCACTCTGGGGAAGCTCCCTCCCCAGGGCGGGCTGATCTGCTGGGGCTCAGGGGTGCCTCCGCCGCGCTCCCGGAGCACCCCCGCCCGCGGCCGGCACGGGCCCCTGCTCACCTAGCCCCGGAGGTGGGCGGCAGGGGCCCGATGGCGACCTGGCTCACGGGGAGGCGCCCAGGGCTTTCCGCTCCGCGTGGTACACCCAGCTGGAAGGGAGCGTCTGTGCGATGCTCAGATGGGGACACAAAACTGAGATACCCGCCTTGACGATTGCCACTTTAAAGGCTCTGTGCTTATTTGGCACCTTAGACTACCCCTCCAGTTTAATCGGAGAGCAAGGAAAGGAGACCCAGTATTTTTCATGGTTCTTGTATCACCTTTATGAGTTTCTGAGAGCTCTTCCAACTCAACATTGACGACTTCTCCACTTCTGAGAAGAAATGGCCAGGCAGGAAATCTGAAAGGGCAAACTCACCCCGTATCATACAGTTTGTCCAAATGGTCTTTTGTTGACAAATACACTCAATGGACCAATACAAAAGTACTGAGTCACAAAGCATTATCAACGGTTTATTTTAAGCTCTCAGTTTGTATTTTTAAACATTACTTAGTCATCATAATGCCATTGTGCCACACACCAAGATTCAGACAGATTCAATGAACTGTTTATTTAATTTTAAGACTAACTGGCAAGGTTCAGGTATTCCAGGTAATTATCTGACCAACAACCAGAGCACATTTCTCTTTGGGTCTCAAAAATGATCAATTTTGCTCACTGGCATTTTCTCAGGGGCAGTGGTAAATACCATTATCACCATGGTAACTGGGGCAACCTGACTTTTGCTTTGCTGAAGAATTCCAGGTAAAAGCAAAACCCCTACATACTCCTTGAAATCACATTCAATATGTGACATTCTTCTGAGTAAGTTGTGAACTCATTCCTAGCATAGAGCTTGAAAGCCATTGTGGTTTAAGAAACACAAATACATTAATATATATCCAAGATCACGTCATGTGCTCTGTGGTATTATCTGTAGCAATTATGTTGTTGAGCAGATTTCCTGGCTGAATTGTACTTCAGAGAAGTACATCTCAGCCATCTTTGCTTTTAACACATGTTCCCTGAGAAGTTCACATGCATTCATACACACAGAAATAAATGTATGTTTGACAGAAAAAGTACTCTCCAGCTTTGTGGTCTGAAGGTAAACAATAAGTAAATCTTACAGTACACAAGCTTATACAAATATTCATCTGTAACCTACATGCCCAGACATACTGATCCTTGAATATGATATTCTTCAGATGAAATTATCTCCTAGTGTAAAGTATATTCGTGCTTGTTTTGTGTCCTCAGAGGATCAGAGATTTGCTCTGTGGAAAGGCAAGGTATTTCTTCTATTATCAGAGCTTCAATCAGTAGATGATTACTTAAAAATATCATTTATGACTAAAGGAGCCATGCTAACAGAGTGAGTAGTATTCACTTAGATCTCTTTAGCATAGATCATTTTAAAAGCACAGCCTTCTGAATGTTTTCAGTGTCCTTGTGGTGTGGATCATGAATGAAAAGGTTCCTTGGTGCTGACAGTGCATCTGCTAGGTGGCAGGATTAGTAGACTACATCAGAAAGGCGAGCCAGATCATCTAGTGTAGGAAGCAATTCCAGAAAAGGAGAAAAGCTTGCTAACATAATTGGGAAGGAAAACAGTAAATAGAAACCTAGAAGTCACTGTATGAAGTGTCAGCATAGCTTTTGCAAACTAGGTAGTAATCAGAGTCATAGGGTTTAACAAGTGAGGGCCTCCTAGCAATTGCACATGAAAAAAATTTCATCTGAGCTGTGATGTGCTAAAGGTGTGGCTGTCCTGTATCGTTAGGCCTATTTAAGGTATCATCTAATTTTACTTCTAGGTTATAATTAGGTTTATATCTCTTAGAACAGGTTGTTGTCAAGAGTGTTGATTTCTGTTAAAGCTAGTAGAGCAGTTCTAATATTGTGTTCCAAGCCTGGGTCATACCTTTTGATCGGGACGATTTAGGCTTTGGGTACACTCATCAATCTATCAAATATTTGCATTTTTTGGAAGTTGCAGAGTTAGTGAAGATTCTGGTCTGATAACCCCATTGAGGTTATCAGACCATTGCCACGGTCCGAGGGGGGATGGGGCCGTGACACAGCACGGATGGGTCCAGAGACAAGGTAGGGGTGCAGATGGAATACTTTACTGAGGCATGCATGGGATTTTTTATCTGTTCAGGCGGGGAAAGGGCTAGAACGTGGGTGGAGCATGAGACAGACAAATGGGGGAACAAATCGGGATAGGGACACAGGCAAAAGGGGGAGGAACGTGGGAGAAGCCGGGGAAGGAAAGGGCGAATGGTGGCTGCCTCCTCTCC
>NW_016690318.1:2200123-2216885 GCF_001604755.1 Lepidothrix coronata
ATAGATAAGGTGACAAACAGCTGGTACCCTTGAAATAACCACTGTCCAGAAACAAGATACAGAAAGGAAAAGCATAACAATACTACTAAGAATGCTTCTTTTTGATTCACCATCTGATTTAAAAGAACAAAATAGCTACTTAAACAGGATGTAGATAACATCCCAAACATCCCTTTGTAAACATTTTCCAAGGGGGACAGTAATTAGCTACTTCCTTTACAGGATATCTCTTGGTCAGCAGCAAGAGGCCAGACACCACTCTCTAGAAATATACTAAGTGTATTGTTTTAACTTTAAAATTGGTTTCACAAATAAATTCTTGTGGATATAACAGTCCCTGTGAAAGTATAACAGGATGAAAGTTGGGCTTACAGAAGTGTTAGGGGTTTGAGTTTTTTCGATGTAACGTTTACTTAAAATTTTTCTGTTTAGCAAATAGCAGTGTTAATGGTTTTGCCCTTGTTATTTGCAGTGACAAAATCAGTGGCAGGGATTGTGTGAACAAGCAGGAGTGATAACTCCTGCTGACTGTGAGGTGAGAAGAAATGAGGAGTAATCAGAGGGTTTTCACAGGACATGAGTGTGAGGGAAGTGGTGTTTCTCTCTGCCCTTTCTGATCTCATCTGCAGGGCAGGTACCTTTTCCAAGGGGATTTCACCCTGAAGTGCAAAGTTGTGCTGATTTGAACTGAACATTGCTGAAAATGTAAGTGAACATGATACACCACGTAGACAAGGCCCATTCTTCTCTGCTGAGGGACTCTCCTTTTCCATCAGTTTAAGAAAAAAGCTTTTCTCCCTTCTCACCAGGTTTTGCTTGCTCCACTCTGCTTCTCTGATATGCTCATTATGTGAGTCAAATGGAGAAGAAAGGAAGTGAGGAGGGAGGAAGAGCATCTTCCCTCAAACCCATTCCAGCAACTCACCAGAGCCCATGGTTCTGAAGGATCAGAAGGAAGCAGAACAAGGCTAACAAAGTCAGTGTGGCTGCAGGTAATAGTGGCTGCCAAAGGCTGGCTGTCTTCAGTTGTTATTGGTACAAGAATTAAAAATGAGTTGACCATTATTTAAAAGGAAAAAAAGAATCTTAGTTGTGGGCTGCAAATGGTAAATTTACCAGCTATAAGTATGCTTGAAGGAAAAGATTAAGCTTTTTAAGGCTCCCGTTGTCTTATGTGCTCCCTTGTTCTCAGTTAGTCTGTAAACTTATGGCTTGACCTGGAGGCTATTTGCTGCACATATACTGCAGACGGAAGGGTGTTTGACTGAGGAATTCAATTGATGCCTTTTCAGTTGAAGAGAACTGATATTTCATAACATATTTGGGACTAGTTAGAAAAAATTCTGGGCGTTTTCAAAGCTGTTTACAAAATTTGTTACACACAACGGTCCGTTGTTGAATTACTACTTTGTCCCTGAAGAATATCATTAGGATAGGTCAATACACTAGTCAGTCTCTCTAGTTCTTATGGCTATTATGAGTGAATGGTGAAAATACCTTGGAGAGGTATTTCACCATTCACCATTTCACCCGTAAAACTGTTCTCAAACTCTTTATAGAAGAATACTTAACCCTCCTACATTGATACCGTCAGACTTCTACTTATGGGAACATAAAACCTGTTCCTCAGTTTCCTGGATTTAATAGGCACTTTGCAATAAATTCTCTTTGTAATAGGATGAGGCAAATTAATGCAATAAAGAAAATTGTGAGTAAGGAGAGAGGTAATAGACATTGATGGTCTGTCATGGCTAGATGTGAAATGAATAGAGGGCAATGTCAATTACTTAGACCTGAAGTGATGCAAATTTTCCTGAACTCAAAAAATCTTTTCTTTTTCCCAGTTCTTACCTTCTTACCTTCTTGGCTTTAAAGCATTGTAAATTGTTTTCTGTTTTAAAGGACTGCTCAGAATATTTTCAAGTATTACTGTCACTTTTCTGGATTAGAAGCCCTATCTACTGTTGGCTTCAGTTTTAATCAGGGAGAATAGCTGTAGCAGTACTGAACAGAATGTAATTATGAATATATACCAAAACCAGTGTTCAGTACCATATCAATAACCCCATCATTTGAACGTATTTAGGCAGCAATTCAGCAAACACATTTAAACCTGCTCTTAATGGCAAATGTCACACAGGGACAGGCTGAAAATTCATATGCAGGAAATTAATTAGGTTTAAAAGAAGTCCTTATTTGTCAGGAGCTCCTCTAGGGGCAATATTAAGGGGTAAAGCCCTAGCCCAAGTATATTGTTAGGTTCAGGAACTTAATCTGTAAGTATAACTGTCTCTGTGAATATCTAACTTAGAAAACAATGCAAAATTGTCAAGATATACTAAGCACTTTTAGTGCTAATATTTCTGGCTGTCAGTCTACAAGAGGGTTAGGTAAAATATCCAAAGCTTTTTGTAGCTTTATCTAGAAGGTCTTTCAAAATCATTAGTTTGCAGCTTCTTATTTTGCCTCCTTTATTGTCTGTAAAAAAAGTTAACCGTACCTTTCTCAATCCCAGACGAAACCAGGACAAAAACTTCTGAAACTGTCTAAAATCATGTTGTATAAACATGAACAGTGAAATCTTGTGACAACCTGAAAATAATATGGTAGTGAAAGTTAGAGATTCTATTTCTGTCTGAAAAGTGGTTGTTTGGGTGTGTTCTCTCTACCTATCTACCTGTTCTATTTCCTCACTTCTTTGGAATTTTGAGAGAAAAGTTTGTTAATGTTTGTTCAGGATGACTCATAGGTTAAAAAAACATAGTGTGCTATTTCTTCATCAAATACAAGCACATTTTAAAATTTGAGTTTAAACTTCGTGGTATCTATCTTTAAAAGTACAGAAAAAAAGAGGATGGAAAAACATTGTCAATAAACTGCGTGACTAATGAATCAGAGTAACTGAACTAGTATTCCTAATGCAGATTGGTTTATGTCCCTTTAAAGAACATGCCAAACATTATTATTCTCAGCATCAGTTACAGAGTATTACTTAAGACTGTAGACAAAAAAAGGTTTTATGTGTGTTTCCCTAGTAAAGCAATGACAATAAAGGAAAACTGTGCTTAAATAAACATGTCAGAATCTATCAATATTCAAACCACTATTTTAAAAGGTGCAAACTATTTATATTCAGCCAGGAAAGTTGACTAAGTGCTTTTGTCTCAGTCTGTAGTTGTGACAGTGAAAAAAATAGTTCAAACTCATAAAGTAGGTCTGCAGATCCCTTGGATTTTTTTGCAGGGTAAGTGGCAAAAAATATATAGTAGCACACTAACAGAGTATTTGCTGTTTGGGATTCAGAACCTCATATGTCTTTTAGCCTAACTTTGGTGATGTCTCAGACACACAGTGTATTTATGCAGTAGTTACTGAGGATTCAGTTTGACCCACCAGTTGGAAGCATGCACATGGCATGCTGACTTTACAATGTTGTTCATCACCATTAGAAGTTGAGCAAGTAGGTAGATGTGATAGACCATCTCATTTTCATGCAAACTTCCAAGATATGCTAGTGATTATGGTGATGATGCTCACAGAAGCAGATATAATTTTAGTGTTTGACATGCTTCCATAGGAAGTTGTTCCTTTGGAGCTGTATAGATTGCAGAACATGCTTAAGTATACCACAGGGAATTGAAAGAGTTATTTAATTGATTTTTTTTAATGTTTTATTTTAACTGCCTGTATTTACTTATATACAGCATGAATTACTATGCAGACAGCTATTCAGGCATTGTTTGTTTCCCTCAACACTACTTTCATCATTTACCTTACTTTCCTGTTCCTTGAACTCTAATTTTAGTGCTTTTGGAAACATCAAGGATAAGAGGAAATTCAGGAAGTCACTCCAACTATTTAACAAGCTTATCTCAATCATGAGCCTTTTCTTTTTCATTTTGGTGCCATTTATGTATAGATCAGAACATGTTGGGGTTTTTTTAAATTTTACTTTATCTGTTTTGCAAATATGTCCTTTTGCCTTTTTATTTTTTTGTATCTCATCTGTCTCTTTGGCTCTCACAAGACGAATTATTTAACAAAGCAATTATTCAAAATGTCTTAGAGTTAGTTTATGGAATATGTTTTGAAAAGCAACAAAAAGTTCTCACTGTACAAGTCCCTGTGCTATCTTTAAGGGATTAAATACTATGCTTTTTGCAAGCTTAATTCTTTTAATATTTTTAATATTTTGAAAAATTGCTTAGAGGGATCTTCTAATTGAAAATGTTTAACTTTGCTAATCTTTGTCAGTTTATTTTTATTTTCCATGGCCATATGGTGGTAATTTCTGATATTCTAACAGTTTTAATATAGTTAATCACACAGAACATGGGGCAAGTAAGGAACTACCAATGTGGTCACTTTACTAACGAACAACTGTTCAGCAGGACTGATATTTTAGTCGATAGAGTATTTTGTCTTCCAAATTCTTTGGATCCAATTTAAAATTCTTAATATCCTGACATAGCTGCTTCCTCAAACTGGTGGCATTTAAGCTCTATTTCTAGTCAGACTAGTAAGCCCTCAACAATCAAAATCCATAGGCTATTTGTTCCTCTGGCTATGTTGCTTGAAAAGCATGATCCAAGGACTACTTAATATTAAATATAAGAGAAATGGAACCTAATTCCATTCTGTTCTGGTAGTTGGCAGTGTTAATGTTTGTTGTGTGCATTCCCTGTGCACACAACGTTCTTTAATTATTGAATAAGAGAGGTTAACAGCATGCTACCCTTTTAAGCATCCTATAGCCTGGTGTTTAAGACATTAAGATACAATTTGAATTTTTACAAGCAGTGGAAGGAATTTAACTTAGGCATCTCATAGAATGATATCATGAGTATCAGAGCATTCTCTACAAGTGAGCACATCTCTATGAGGGCTCCTAGCATGTGAGCCTTTGAATTTAAATACATTACAAAACCAGACACTTAACTTCCTTGCCCTTTGAAGCAAATCTGTCTTGAGAACAGATTCAATTACCTCAAATAAAAGAAGTGCCTCCTTTCAGCAGACCACTTGTGCACCTCAGATGATGTCTTAGGATATGATCTATCAGAAGAATTACTATTAACTATGTTCAGCTCAGAATGCAGTCTGTAGCCAATTTGAGTAACTTAAGGTTCTGGATTCTGCTCCATGGCCAAACACCTCGAATGGCTTGTTACCGCTCATAACTTTTAGTCAACATTGTGTTTCATTGTCAGGGTCACAAAAGAAAGCTGTGGAAGAGCAAAATACTGATTTTAAATGTAAAAAGCTGATGCTAGTATCTTAACCAAGAGTCAGACTTCCTCTCTAAAATATTTCATCATAATCCAATAAACATGTCTCAAACATGCTGTTGACTTATGCGTCTATCTTTCCTTGATTACATCACTTTCTCACATTGCAGTTGTGTTGCTATGGTCTGGAAGTACCAACCTCTTTAAATGTGTAATTGCAGCGATTGCACAATCAGTTGTATTCATTACTATAGCAACAAGAATAAAAATGTTCCCTAGCCCATCCCATGTAAAAAAGGTCTTAGTTTCTCTCCTTCCATTTTATTCTTATGCTGAATAAATGTTTATGGCACAGTGGAAACTGTGTGCTTTGGCTGCTCACATTAGTGAGGGGGGGAAACTGAATTATGCTGGAACCTTTGTTTTAAAGGGGGAAATAAAATTTCTGACCTGCTAGGGAGTACTGGAAACATACACACCAAACATACGTACCCTCTCTCCAGCTTCAGTCTTGGCAGAAGATACTCTTGGCAGGGTATCTCACCAGCAGGAAGGGGAACAGAGCTTGTAAAGGAGCAAGTAAGTTCCAACACGAAACACATGCTCGAACTGCGTATTCTGATGTTAGAGGTTGAATCATTGCCTTTCTTGAGCCCCAATGAGGCCTTGTTTACACTGATACTTTTGAGTAAACCTTGCCTCATTATGACATCTGAGATCACTAACATAAATATTCTCCATCATGAACCACTCCAGTTTTCATCTGTTTCCTCTTTCTTTGTTTAGGTACATCAGTGAGGCTTTCTGCTACCATGAGTTTTACCCTCTGAAGCACAGAGGAAATCTGAGTGGTCTTGTGGCTGTTCATAAAGACATGACACCCACAGACTGAGAAGAGAAATCTATACACCATCCATTAATGAGCAGTTATTCTAGTTTGTTATTTTATTACTAATAAAACTATATTTGGCTTTCTTCCTTTAAGCTCCAGTTCCTAATGTTGCATTGTTTCATGAGATTCCATTTTGTTGTTGGGTTTCTAATTTGTAAATTTCTTACTACAGAGGAAAGCTCTAAAACATAGCTGAAGAAGTCAGTGCCTGATTCTGTTAACATCAAAACTAAAGTAGCGTGATTTCTGTCACGTGAATTTCTTGCTATCAGGCTACAGCCTGGCATCTACGGCTGTCCCACTATTTTCACCACATTTGTATTACATTACCTTTGAAACCAAGACTTTTGAATTCTGTTATCTGTGAGACCAATACTTTTTGTACAATTTGCTACAGTTTGCCAACAGGTTCAAAAGTTACTACTGGAACATGTGTGTAGCCACCCATACATATCCACTGTGATTGCACAACTTTCATTTCCTCAGGAAACCAGACTGAAAACAAGAGGCAAACCCAGAGAACTCAAAACTATGTCTCCTAGTTGGATAGAATATCCACATTCTAGCAATCGAAAAAATGGAGTTTCCCGTGTAAGTCCTACATGTAAAAAGCAGCCTGGTCCACTGCTTATCGGGTTTAATGCAGGAAATCCTTTGTTTGCTATTAGTCAGTTGTGTAATTTTGCTCAAATTCTCATCTCTTATTTCCCCTTTTGCCTGTTTAGACGCAGTGTGGTCAAAGAGGAACAAGCACTTTGTCCATGTCTCTACAGTACTTGGCATGCTGGTGCCTATGAAAGACTCTAAACTTTAATCAATTCATAGTGCAACATTCCTTTCGTTCATTATTGTATAATTAACCAGAACAGAAACAACATCTGAGTACTTCAGTCAGCAACACACCAGAAAACAGAGCTGTCCGCAGCTAACTTTTTGAAATCTTTCTGAAGGTTAGAGGGGATTTACCAACTGTGTGGACAAGTTTAAGCTGGTACAGCTTTTCTTGGATCATTTAAAAGAAAAAAAATCAAATAATCAATAATCAAATTAATCTAAATTACTAGTTTCTTTTAAGCACACTTAGGGATTCTTCTCTTAAGCACTCATTTATTTAGCTATTTAGAAAATGAAAGGATCCTAAGAAGGAATTATGGTCTTACTATTTTTTGTGTTTCTAAATTGAGAATAAAAACTATATTGAGAAATTCTGTCTAGTTTTGTTGTAGCTGGTGGTGTAAGTGCTGATACCTGAAGTAGAACATT
The DNA here is from genome assembly GCF_001604755.1 of Lepidothrix coronata. Lineage (NCBI taxonomy): Eukaryota > Metazoa > Chordata > Aves > Passeriformes > Pipridae > Lepidothrix > Lepidothrix coronata. The sequence goes on from NW_016690318.1 coordinate 2,207,507, forward strand.
TTAAGTGAGTTCAAAAAGCTATATAAGTCTAGCTTACTCAGTACCTTACTGAAAAAAGGTAAAGGGCTGGGTTCTGTGATAAGGTAGTAAGGGCACACCACACCCTACATCCAGTTATATCAGAAAAAGTGACAAGTTTTCATTCACATTGCTTCTTTGATATGCTTTTTCTTCCAGCACAGACTAAAATAGTGAATTTGTGCCTTAAGTTTAAAATCTATTAACAAGGGTTCTGAACTGTTAAAAAGCCATCTGGTTTAACCATAACTGATAGTCTCATTTTGCATGAGAAATGTGTGCTCTGCTTTGGATTAATTCAACAGTGATCGCACAAAGCCCATGCAAGTTATGAAAAACAGTCAGTGAAATTTTAGCTTAGTTTGGATTAGATGTCCATCATTCTCAGTTTATGTTAAACCAGTAAAATGTTTATATTGACAAAGTCACCTCCTTCCTCCAATTACTTTTAGGTCTCTTTCTTTTGTAGAGTGTGTTTACAAAAGCCAATTTTTCTGTCATGCGCTATTCTAGGAATTTCCAATGTTCAAAAACCTCTAAAAAATGATAACTAATCGGAATTTGTTCCTGATTCATAAAAGGAATTTTAAGGAAAACAACTTTGACAACAAGATACAACTAGCATACACAACATCACTTAACAGCCAAGTACTCAAAAATCCCTTTAAGCTGGCATTAACTGATGTTGCATGCAAATGAACATGAAACACAGTATCAGTGAGTATAGTTAAGCTGAGGAATACGGACTGGAATAATAGGAAACAAATATGTTGTCTGTGCTAGGAATGTGAGAACTGTCATTCTAGAATGCATCAGTGCTATTTCCTTTCAACCTCAAATCTGGCATCTTCATCATGAGTTGTTGTAGACTTTATAATAGGCTATTTTATACTTGGATTGCTGCTTAGGAAAGAATCCCAAGTAGCTGCAGTCCACCTTGTAATGAATGCAACAGTACTTTCATGAAACAGGACCTTTTCAGATCCCCTCAGAGGAAAAAAATTCACTTTGGGGCTTAATTCTGTTTCCATTTTTTTTTTTCTTTTCAAGTGTCATGTGATCTTTGAAGCAGCACACTGTGCAAATTTTGTGCAGTAACTACAGAACAATCTGTTCTTAAAAAATAGGTAATGCTTCTGTATACTGAAGAGCTGAAGTGTCAGGGAACTGCTGTCAGGGTAGGCATATAAAATACCCTGCATAGATGTTTTCTGTCACTTAGATACATGACACTTGTACCCACACAGCTGTAGATGAAGCAGAGAAGACTCTTTTTCAGGTCTTGGGCAGGATAAGAGAGATATATGTTTTTTGAACAAATTCTTACAACTAAGTGAAGTTGCTGTGTAAAAATCTTCAGATGATAAATATGGCAAATAACCTGACAACACAGAAAACATTACTTAGCATTGTTTTGAAAAAAAGCACAGCTATTTATCCTTTCTTATCAGCACATTTATGAACAAAAGAAATTTACCAAGCTTTGCACATTTATAAAATCTAGCTCATTCCTTACTGATCCTGCCATTTATTAAATATTCATTATTAGACTTACTCCATCTCTAAAAGTGACTCATGCACTTGTATGTAGAATTTCAATAACATCTCAGTTGCTAGGGTACATGTGATCACTCTGACATATAAAGTATCTGTTAGAAAAAGATTAAGTATATAATGATCAAATCTGTAGGGTTTATTTATTCAATAAATGTTTCGCCAGCAGTTATTTATTTAAACAACATGACATTTTATGCCTTTACATAAACATTGAGTTGTATTGCACACGATCTTTAACTGATGCATATGACTTTTTTTTCCCCATGTCACTGAACAATTTTTATTTCTGCCATATGCATATGATACAATAGTTTCCTGGGTGATTTTCCTTGACTTCTTTTTTTCCCCTCTAGCCCACTCTGTCAACATTGTTCCTTGTCTATAAATGGGTTTTTATCTTTCTTTCAAGCTTCACCTATATTTTTCTGAGGACCAGTAAAAAAAATTACCTTAAATGTGCATATGGGTTTTAATATGTGCTTCTATGTCTTCATCTTAGAACTACAGGCTTGTTTATGTACATGGCTTGGAGTTTGTCCCTGCATTAAATGCTTTCTGGCAGAGACTGAGGCGATTTGCTAGTGCTGTGCATTAGTCTAACCTTCTCTGGGATTTATGCTCACGACACAATCTGAGCTTTGAGACCAGAGCTATCTCTGCCACAGTGCTATTTAATTTTAAAATCCTGTGGTAAAAGAATACTAAATCTGCAAATTCATGGGATTAGCATATGAGAAGACAAGAATTCATGCTTTCTATAAAACTAGAGCTGGGTTAAATAAATTATCTTTTTCAGTTCTGTTGCAAAATCAAAGTGATCAGAAAGTACATTCATTTTATGTCAATCCAAATACTTTTTTTCTTCTAGTCAAATTATATTTTTCTTAGTTTGGATTCACAAAAAGTACTTCATTTCAATTTTATTCATTTATTCCGTGGCACATTGGAAACATTTGGTCTTTCCAATTGTTTTTAATTTAGTTGAGTAATGAAACAAGGCATGATTTTTTAAAAATGAAACATCAAAAAATATTTCATCATATATGAAACAAAATCTTTTGCCCTAATAATAGCAAAAAAGATGGTTTAGTTCTTCATACCTCTTAGCATTATGTATCAGATTCAACTAGAATTAGTACAGTGGCAAAAGATATTTTTCATTATTTAAAAAAGCCCCTAGATTTATATAAATTTTTACTTTGATCTGTAGATAAACATGCATCAATAGAGAATCTTTACTCAAATAAGAACATATTAGTTCTGCAGGACTCCTGCCTAATGGCTGAGCAGTCAGTGTACAGGATAATCAAAGCTCACTGATTATTGAAAACACTATATTGCAAGGGATGAAAGTGGCACTGAAAGGGGAAGTGCTGTTAAGCAAGTATTATTAGTGGAGCTCTTAAAGGGTCAGCCTCCAAACAGTACTTGTTTTGTCATTTCATTAAAAAGCTTAGTATGGAGATGTGAGAGTGCGATAGTTGAGTTTGCCCATAGCAAAACATATGTCTATCATTGACATAGAAGAAGGATGAAATGTCTAGGAAGACCTGCATGACTGTAAGAACTGGAATCACATACAAGGGATAAAATTTAATACTATCAAGTATTAAATTTTTTGGGACTGATACTGAGAGTTTCTGTTAATTTGTGAGCTTACTGACTGGAAACAGCTGTGGTGCGGACCCAGTGGTTGATCACACATTGATTTATGAGTCACCAGCGTGATATGCCTGTAGAAGAGGCAAGTTCCCTAGATGACACTGGCTACAGTAGTGTTGGGAAGCAGTTTTGTTATTTGATGAGCAGGAGCTATCTCACCTACAACAGTTCTTGGCATCCAAGCTCAAGAACGATGATTTCAGAGTGAAACAAATGTTTATTTCTCTGCTCTAATCCAATGTGTCATAAAATCTTCATCATTTAGCTGAATATATGACATTTCATTCTAAAAGAAAACTTTACCACAAGAACAGATAGAAACTTCCCGTGAATAAATTCAGATTGAACATTAGAAGTTCCTGGCAAAATGGTCAGTAAAATCTAGAGATGAATAGGTTATGGCTTCTCCTATTATGGGCAAGCAATTCAATAATCCTTAAAATCAATTTGGAACATTTAGGAAAAAGGATTAAATTGTGTGGTTGGCTGCAATTGCAGGAAATTAGATTTAGAGACCCGTAGCATAATTTAGGTCTAATGCTTGTATGGTCCTATGAATAGTTTTCTATTTTCCACAGTATACTGCTCCGTGAATTATTTACAGTTTATTGCAGTCTGCACTGAATACAGAAATTGTCTTCCGTTTTACAATTTCTGTTGTTATTACTTAATCAATTTTAGTAAAGATTGAAAGAAAAACCATTTATATTGTGTATAAGGAAAGCCAAAGTACTAAGAATAAAACACAAAACAGTTAAATCAAATAATGTTGGGTGTCCCATCTAAGATATCTGTAATCTGGTTTTCCAAATATTTAGAAATTTATATTAAAATCATACTTATCAATAACTTCTGCAGAGGAAACTCAGTTCTGCTGCAATTCAGGTTACAGGTGCCTTATTTTTTTCTGTGTCTTGACTGATACTTAGATTGCAGAACTGTATGGAAGAGGCAATTTAATATAAAATCCTCTATTATGTTCTGTAAGACTAGTTTAAGCTGTAGCAAAGCACCATATTTCTTTCCGCCTGATTTGTCCCTATCAAGTGAGATGTTTTTGCAAGCAATGTTTTATTTCAAGGTGACTGTTAAGAGTTGAAACAGAAACTGTGCTGAGATACATCTTATGCAAAGGATTTAACTAGACAACAAGATTGAATTAGTATAATTTGATAGCTGCTCTGATCAGTCCCTGTTATTATCCACCTGAGTCTCTGTTTAGAGGACAGCCCCCAGAGGCTCCAGTTCCACTCTACAGGGCTTCAGTGGTAATGCCAGTCTAAGACACTTGTCTTTGCCGTGTCTGGACATCCATTACTCCGGTGCTGCAGTCCACATCCCCTACCTCATACCTGTACAGCTGACTGTGGGACTGCATTGTGAGTGAAGTCAGAGAATAATATGCCTTGTTTGTGTATGTTTTCTTTCTTTCTAACATAAATCATTTGAGTTCTGCAGTTCACAGAGTGACTCACAAACTGTTGCTCTGGTTTAACCTAGAAAGAGGACATGTACCACCACATGAGTCCAGGAATAATCAACTTTCTTCTCAAGCCACCCCTCCGTAGAGCAATGACTTCTGGATATGTCTGTGTTGGATACTAGATGTGTGACCATTGCTTGGGTAGACAAAGGTGTTTAACTGTGAATTTTTATTTGGTAAAAGTGGCTGTAGTCATTACAAAATTATCATATGAAACAAGTTTTAATCAGGGCAGGCAAATCCACACCATCATCTTGGTGAATTTAACAAAGCCTGAAAAGATTCATTATAGGTTGATTGTACTATTTAATCTTTTCAGTCTACAGAAGTCTAGAAGGTAATTTAATGCAGACAATATGGTGTATTTTTACTTGATTTTACTGTCAAGAGTGGGTTCCATCATAGTAGCTGAAATTTACAGAAATACCCAGCTAGTAGCAAGCAGTGGCCTGAAGAATTTCAGCCTAAATAGTTGTAGTTAGCTAGTTAGAAACAAGAAAAATAATTTCTTATTACGGAAAATCATAAGGATTATAATGCTTACCAAATACTTACCCTATAAGCATTGGACCTACAGTCCTATTAAAAAAAAAAAAAAAGGCAGGAATATTATTTTTAAGCTGTGGTTTTACTCTGCCTGCCCTTGCTCTGCTTTGATTTTGACAGTGCATGCATAAGTGCTTCTAAAAAGCATGATATGACACGTCCTTTTAAAGGTGGTTTCTGAGAAATCTTTGTGCCTAACAGGTAGTGATTTCATAAAATCTGAAAAAAAGAGATCATTAACCTCATCACCAGATAGCAGTTTCTTCTTTAACTTTCTTTCTCAATCATGTGCAAGTAGTTTCGGTTTAGTCAGAATTCCTGAACAGTCAGACCTGAACTTTTCTCACACTCTAAGGTGCTGCAGATTGCACAGGTGCATTTGAGAAGAGCTTTTTCTCAGATGTTTATTGAAATCTTAGATTTAAGCCAGAATACGTATGTTCATGAACTTCATGTTACATTACTTTACCCAGCTCACCTGCCATATGCTTTAACCAAGAGGGTCATTCTGGTTTTGATACCGGTCCTTTCAAAGAGAAGGTAAAAATCGGCCATTTTAGCAGATGAATTAGTTATACTAAAAAAAAAAATTTCTTTCTTTTTGAATATGCTTCTTATAGGTATCATGTAAGGCAAGTACCTATGTTTTTGTTTTACTTAGTGTTGATCAGTGAGTGGTAAGTTAAATGATAGTCCTTCAAGTTACTTTATTAAGGAAACTGAGAATGACTGCTGAAAGATGAATCTATGTTGCCAGCTTTGCTGTATTTGGTTTATTTAAATTCTGCTCACCAGCTTATTTGGTCTTATATTGAGTCTGAAAAAGGCACATGTGACAGCCAGATTTCACATGAATTAACTAAACTAGCCTAACTTGAATGTAAATGCTATATGGTACAACACTGTGACATCTAGAAGTCTTTAACTCATTTATAGGCTAAGTTTGTGCTGTAAAAAGCACTTGTTTCTGGTTTGAAAATGGGGGAAATGTATACATAAAATCAGATATTGAAACATTAATTCTAAATGAGTTGTAGCTGAAGTCCCATTCTCAATCTAGGCTTCTGAGTAAAGGAACATCATCCATATTTCAAATCGTAAATCCATGGGATGAAAACTTTGATTTCTTCACATTCCAGCTGAAAGTGCAGACAAGGCTTCATGTAAGGTAAATACTTATACCATAAGAAAAGTTCATGTAAGGTAAATACTTATACCATAAGAAAAGTATCATAGAAAATTTACATTTCTTTAACAAATAAACTCTACCTTTCTATTTGTATGGCATGTAACACCTGACAAATCATACGATATTTTTAAAATAAATTCTACAATTGAGAATTATATTTAACTCATTGAACAAATTAGTTAAGGGATAGAAGGGAGTAAAGTTCAGTGATGCATGCATCACTGAGTAGAGAAGACCTAAAGTTCCCAGGAGTTGGCTCACATAATGCAAAATTTATCCTATTAGAAATATTGCTTTGGTTTCACTTCTGTTCTTTCTTTTCCTTGCTCTCCTTCTCTTCTCAAAGTAGTAATTTATTTGCTGTCTTTTAAGAATTTATTTCTGTACCTTGTAATCTCCGTGATTCACTGATTACTTTAAACTTAGCCACCTAAGCATGTAAGCAACATATATAATCTAAAAAATCAGACTTAAACTCTGCCCTACTGTCTAGAGTAATCATCTGTATTCTGATTACCACACCACTATATACACAAGCACTCAGATGAAAGACCAGAGCTGTGGACCATAACCAAATAGATGCATCTCTTGCTGAGTGCATGAGATAATGTCCAGGCCTGAATATTGTTTTCCTATTGGGTGTCAAAAACTAAGATGAGAACAGACTACATTATGTATCCTCCTATTTATATCTACTTTCACCCTCAAAAGAAAAAGGTATATATTTTCACATTAAAAAAGCCTTTTTAGTGAGACCCTAAGTTGCCTTGCATTCAATATTTAATTACACATTCAAGGGACAATCTCCATTGTACTTGGAAGAAGCAATTTTCAGAGATTACTGCAGATAAGTCCATAAAATTTCAGATGTTATTGCAGCATTTCTGAGCTTTGTAATTCTTGATTAAAGAAGAAGCTATATCACTCAGCATTGACCCAAAGAAGAATGCATATCCTTAGGATCTTAAGAGATCTTAAATAGATGTTTGATTTACAGCCTGAGTATGTGGTGGAACAAAATGAAAAGAGAGGAAAATAACAAAATGTTCTGTAAGGAAACATCAAAGACCAGTAGAGAAAGAGCTTTTAAAAAGAAGAGAGCATATGGAAAAATGATCAGGCATTGCTATATAGAGAAGAATAATTTTGAAAGCAAAATTTCACCTGTGAGGTGTAGTCTCTTTAGTTAAAAGCTATTTTTAAAAGGCTTACCAAAGGACAACTTCTCAAAATTTATTATTTTTAATGCAAAATAATATTTATTATTCATGTATTGCATATATAGTTAATGTCTGGTTGTTGTAGGCTGAAAAAATATATAGAGGTAAAAAGAGTTCAGCAGGTCAACCATTTTAATGCATTTGAATAAAACCACCAGAACTCCATGTGACTTAGAAAATAAGAGAGCATTTTAATTAAACGGAAACATCAGTTGACAAAATAATGACCACTTAGTCATATCACTTTAATGATTTATTTTTACATTTAGGAACTCAGACCATTTACCACCGAGATTAGTTGATAAATTTCTTTTAAAGTTGTTGTTAAACAGTATTTTCTCCATTGAACCTTGTTAAATCTTTCAATAGATATTTTTGTATTTCTTCTTGATGCTAAAAATTACCTCCCTGAGAATATACCATATAGCAAATTTTTAAGTATTGAAAACTTTAAAATAGCCTAAAATGGACAATGTCATTGTGAACCTAGTGCCAAACTCTTACAAACTGAAATGCTGTCTGAAAACTAGACTCATTTTCAAATGTAGATCCTTCATTTTAAAAATGCTTTCTCTAGTAAGTAAGCAAGAGCACAACTTTATCCATTAATCCACAGTACTGAAATATAGTAAAAAAGATGCAAAAGGTAAACAGCAGGGCACAATTCAAATGAAAGTAAAGAGCCCATTAGCTTAGTCATTCCTGTAGGCACTTTAGAATTCAGTTACAAAGAATATCTAATCAGACATAAAATGTTTTATATATAGCATATCATAGTTTGTTTGGTTTTGATCCAGTTCTTAATATCCTATACTATCAGCTTAATGTGTTAAAAATTGTAGCTAATGTCTAGCTACAATTAATTGCATTAGTCATTGAGGAATAAATTAAAATACTGGACTCAGAAAGTGTGTAAAACAGAGTAAATCTGGTTGTAAATCAGGATATTAAGTACTCAAGTATTAGTAGACACATTATCAATTAACTGCTAGAAAAGAAAGCTTTTTAAATTGAGGCTCTTTTTTGAAATTATTTCTAAGCATTGCCACATTTTCATTTTCTACATGATCTTCATTATCAACATTTGAGAATATTTGAGTCTGTAAATAAAAATTAATAAATGATGTCAAAGGGGGCCAAAATACAAATGTAAAGAGTAAGTTCCTAATTTATTTTTCTCAGTTCTGATTTTTATTTTGAATTACTGTTTTAAGGCTGCTTGATCTATTTGCCAGGGGACCACCAATATATATTTTTCTGAAAGAAATAAGTTATTTACAACAGTAACTAGAATGCAGGTTATACCAGAGAGCATATGCACCTCATTGGATTGATTAGAATTGACATTTTGTGAGTACCTGGCCTGCACAAAGGAAAGAATCTCATTTGTTTTTTCAAATTTTGCATGTTTTTATCCAGGTGACATGTGGTTGGTGAGATGCAAGACTGCTTTGTTCTTCACAAGACTCATCCAAGTCACTGGATAGAATAAACATCTTGTCCTTTTGGTAAATCATGTCTTCATCTCATCTTCACCTGGATGAGAAAGCATGAAACAAAGTTGGACAAACAATAGGGGAACCAGAACCTGCAACTGTGTTGGCTATGCCACATTGAGCAAAAGCAGCAGAATCCTGTTTGACTCGTAAGAAAAGACTAGAAATTAGAGAGAAAGGTATATCATTATTAGTGTCCCCAAGATCA
>NW_016690318.1:2217048-2289611 GCF_001604755.1 Lepidothrix coronata
TTTTATAAGAAGTAGAAGTAGATTTTAGAAGCAGCAGCTCTTATTCCTCAGCCTTTAGCACCCTTTAGTTTACACATTCCTCAACCCTCTCACCCCATTCCATGCTCCCCATATCAATTCTACCCCTGAATTCAGTAGAAAATGTTTAGTCTTTTGTCAGGGCAGGCCTATGCTGTTTAGAGAACACTCATATCTTGGCCTAAATGACAGAACACAGTCAAGAACTGGGTGACCGTGTACCCTTTGTGCTCTGAAGATGGTGAAGGTGATGAAGAGGTGGTCCTGAAATACACCCCAGACCCAATTCCCAGGGGGTGGGCCAGGGGGTGGACCAGAGCAAAGGCTACGGGATGGACAAAACTTGGCTTGGTCAGGCAGTATTATAAAATGTAACATCTCAGGCACGGCCTGCAAGCGCGTCCTGTAACATCTATGCCTAGGCACAAATTAAACCCTTTCCTTATCTCAACCCCAATTAACTGCTTTGAAGTTTTTTTTATTCAGCACCATTAGGCATCACTGGCAAACCACCTGTCTGAATTATGACAATTTTTCATCTATATTTCAAGAGAAATTTCTGTTTATATTGTCTTATGCCAAGTTTATGGTACATCTCCCTGGAGCAATATATCACACACCAGTGTTATATTTTCAGAACTTGGCTAATTCATGCTGTGTTAAATAATTTGTTTATTTTATTTATTTTGTTTGAAACAACAACAAAAAAAGCACTGTAGTGTTTGTTGTCATAGCCTGCATTAGCTATCTCAATGTGTGTTACGTAACAGAGTACGAAGACCTGGCTAGTCACCCTGGGGTGCATATGTATATGCTTGTTCTGCAGCACATGCTCTGTCATACAATAATGTGGCATCATCAGGGTGATTCTGGTGTGTTTTATGAAACATTACTGAAGAGAAATAGGCAGAACGTGCTGAGGTTATCTTCCCTTTTTAATTCTAGTTTTGAAAGTGAAGATTAGTGAAGGAAACCTGCACTGATATTCTTAGGTTTCCTTTTGGAATATCCAGAAAGATAATGAGCTGCTATATCCAAGACCAGTCCTATGGATTTCTCAGGAAGTTTATGGGCAGCTTTGCATCCCTTAAGAACATGACACATAAAGGATTTGCACAGCATTTCCAGTGATGGAGGAGTCTATCAGACAGTCAATGGAATCAGAATGCCCATCATTCACTGCATGGTTCTCCACACAAAGTCATAGATGAAACCAAACAGCCTAAACCTCTGAAGAGTACTTTTTGGGAAATGACAAGGAAAATCAATTGGGAAAAAAATCAGAAAAAAAGATATTTGTAAACATACTGGGAGGAACTCACAGCTGGCTTAGATACATATACTGGTGCAACAGTTTTGAGCACATAGAGGGATATGGTGACTTTAGGCTTCCTCTCAAAGGAAGTGCTCATGTCTTTGTGTATAATTAGCTCCACTGTGAAGAAGACTTGAGAAGAAAAAGGCTTGGTTATCTTGTTAGACTTGTGGTTCAGGGGGGGTGGGGCTGGCAAAAGAGAAGGTTTTGCGCTTAGTCATAAGTGGTGCTGGGAGCAACTAAAATCATTAGTATAGACTGGCTCTGTGTGGGATTCCATTACCAGCAAAGAAGGAGAGATTCACAAACAGAGGGTGGTTTCAGAGAAATGCCACAGGGTGGAAATTCCATTCCTTCCCGAGCTCTGAACCTAGGGGCTCATTTCCATTAGGAAACAAGAAAGAAGTAGAAAAATAAATTTCTATGCAGAGAAACACCACCTGAGCATGAGATAACACAACTAGACACAGATGTGATTTACATTCCTGATGATAAGTGAATTTTTTTCCTGTCAGTTTTTTGATATTTTATAGTATCTATCAAGAACCTTGTCATGAAATGCTACTGAAGAGGCACATAGGCAAGTTCAGCATGAACACCTGTATGTAAGGAAATCAATTGTTTTTTTAGGAAATAAATTGAGTTAGTATCTAGATAATTTGAAAAACAAGTTAGAAATAAAATCAGGTATCTCACTTTCCTGCCTTTTACTGTTATCTCTGTGGTTTTACCTCATGTAATTTTAACTTGTGTTTCTCCTCTGTTATTGTATGAATTACAGCATAATGGAAGGATCCACTTGACTAAAGTAAATGTGATAGGTCTTCATATATCTGATTTTTCATAAAGTAATACATAGCAAAACAAAGAAAACCATCTTCATCTTACTTTTTCAGTGGTAGTTAGCTAAAAATAGAGACAAGCAGCTATTTAAATTGCAAGCTGTTTTTAACAGGAAAAAGGGCTTAAAACTTTTTTTTATTTAAGAAGGAGGAAAGAATACTAATAAACTAGAGCCCTGCAACAGTAACATGCATTAGATGCTTTATTTGTATTATACGACCATATACAAAACTGTTAATTGTAAGAGTATATACAATTACATCTGCACCTCAAAAATATAAAAAAACCTGCATCTTCCTTCCATCACAAATACACATGTAATGATGCTGATGCAAAGATACTTGCACGAAAATATATTCTTTATTATAATACTGTATAGGTTTAATTGATTTGATAAAGAGTAATTGGAGCGACGCTGGAAATTACTAACTTCCCCTGAAGTTATGGAAAGTGTTTGAAATGCTCTGCTTTCTCATCATAAGATCCTCAGGGAAGGGACTTTCCTCATTCATGTCTTTACAGATTTTTTTTAGAAAAACGAAACAATTATTTCCACTCTCAATTTTAGGCCTCCAATTTGGAAGACTAAGTTAGTGTTCTACAGTCAATGACAGAAGGCAATTCTATGGGGCTATTCAGACCATCTGTGTCAGAAGTCAAAGTGCTGCCCTATTTTAGGTGTTCTGAATCACCTTATGGAAGATTCCCGTATTTCCCCATTAATACATTCAACTTAGGACACCTGCTCACCTATATAGAAACTTAATGTAGCTGCATGTAAATTGGTCAGTACTATTAAAACTTCTTTCTGCAAAACCAAGAAATTATAAGTATGCACTTCACAGTCATGAAATATTAAATACCACCACATCATTTTTACTCTATTGCATTTATTTACAATTGAACCTAGTCTCCTACATTCATTCTCTTTCTGCTCTCCTCCATACTTATGTTTATTGAGAATATATACACATTATCTTGTTTCTCCTTTTAAAATCTGACATGACACTAATGATTCACATTTCCACTTAAACCCTTCTCTACCCTGCCCCCACCCAAACAAAGAAGCAGAATTAGAAAACATTGGCTTGGAAATTACTTTTGAGTATTTTTGCCTTTTACAGGCAAACATGAAATCTCTTTTGTAAGTGTAATAAGGTGCCATCCTAAAGCCAGTGAGGTTATTCACCCCATTACTCTTACAAGAGGCACAGGAAGTTCCACCTGAATATGAGGAAGAACTTTACTGTGCAGGTGACTGAGCACTGGAACAGGTTGCCCAGAGAGTTGTGGAGTCTCTCTCACTGGAGATATTCAAAACCCACCTGGACACAATCCTCAGTAACACGCTCTAAGGGACCCTGTTTGAGCAGGGAGGTTGGACTAGATGACCTCCAGTGATCCCTTCCAATCCTTATCCATTCTGTGATCATATGATTCTGTGGTAACTGTCAGTGAGATCCTTTTCACCACCTGAAGCCATGTAACACTTTTTCTTCTCTCCTGTGCACCTTGTCTTTGTACTCTGTCCCTCGGCTGGCCATGTAATGCTGATAGAGCCACTCCTGCCCCATGCAGCAGTCATGTTCCTCCAGCACGGGTCTGTATTTCAGAGGTGCACCAAGTGAAGTCCGGATGGATGGAAAGCCAGGGCCAGTAAGCCCTGGAGATAATTTTGCTTGGCTTCCTGTGCTCAAGTCCTTCACACACAGGCAGGTTTCAAATATAGTGGGGAGGAGACAGGGGCAGCTTGGCTGAGCCATGACTGTCTTCTGGCCCTGGCATTATGCAGAATTCCTGGGGATTCGATTAAGAGACCTTTTTTATGTGGACAGTTAGAAGGTCTGGGTTTAAAGGCATTCTATCATATGTCACACAGGCCTAGCAGCATTGAACACACTATTGCCTAAATACTTTCAGAACCTAACATAATAAGGTCATCTTCTGACAATGTATTTTTAAGGTTTTAAAGTTTAAAGTATTTTCATTAAGTAATCATAATAATGTTAATTATCAGAAAAAAATTGAGTTTAATTTGGAAATTAAATACACTGAAACTTTAGCTTGGAAAAATGAGTAGAAAACTAGGGGCCATCATCACTGGGAAACAAATAAAAAGTCAATATCAATTAATATATTTTAAGTAAAAAACCCCACAAAACCAAACCAAAACACAAAAAACCAATCTGCTAAGGACCACAAGTAACCTGTTGCTTTCTTCATATTGTCCTTTTCATTGTGAGTCATGTAACAGACATTATCCTGGCATCATGGGTTTGAATCTCGGTAACTGCCTTGAAAAGAGTGGGAAGGATTTTATTTTTTAACAAAAGCAGCTGGTGAAAAGTGACTTGGTAAAGATGAGAGTTGACTGGAAAAAAAAAACAGCTGCCTACTCTTTGCCCAAATGCATGCTCTTTGGAGCAGCTGGAACTGAACCTTTTGACGCTAAAGGATGCAGTTTGTTTTGCTTCATGCTATATCATCTCGTTCAGCAGTATTAACAGCATGCATCAATCAGACTGTCTTTGACAAAGAACATGCAAAACATTTACAAGTTTCTCTGCTTTAGATTCACTGTAACACACTAACTACTGAAAGTGGAGGACCTCTCAAAAGGTACCTTTTGCTCTGTAATTAGCTCATGGTTTCTCAAACAGGAAATCAGCTTCAGGGGTGGTGGCTTTTCTGCAGCTATCATAACCGAGGTAGGAATTGTCTGATCTTTGTAGGTTTTTAAATGGATACTTTTGTGCAGAGTTGATGGATAGAGTTAAGTATGCCTGTCACTACATGAAAATTTCTCATAAAGCTATAATAAGTGCACGTAATTACTAAAATGATAATTTCTTCACATTCCATTGTAGTTGTTTTTTTTTTTAAATTCTGCATTTAGCTGTCTTGAGAGTTTATATATTTATGAAAGATCAAAACCAAATAGAAAAAACCATATGCTTATGCAATAATATGCTAATAACTTTGTTTCCTCTTGTCCTGGTTTTAGCTGGGATAGAGCTCATTTTATTCTCAATAGTTGGTGCAGTGCTGTGTTTTGGATTCAATATGAGAATAATGTTGCTAACGCTGATATCTTGGTTGTTGCTAAGTTGTACTTACCCTAAGTCAAGGACTTCAGCTCTGCTCTGCATTGTTGCAGCCTCACCTTGAATATTGTGTGCAGTTTGGTCACTGCAATATAAGAAAGACATTAAGCTCTTAGAGAGTGTTCAAAGGAGGGCAATGAGGATGGTGAAGGGCCTTGAGGGGAAGTCAAATGAGGAGCAGCTGAGGTCACTCGGTCTGTTCAGCCTGGAGAAGAGGAGACTGAGGGGAGACCTCATTGCAGTCTACAACTTCCTTGGGAGAAGCAGAGTGGCAGTCACTGATCTCTTCTCTGTGGTGACCAGTGACAGGACCTGAGGGAATGGCCTGAAGTTGTGTCAGGGGAGGTTTAGGTTGGATATTAGGAAAAGGTTCTTCACCCAGAGGGTGTTTGGGTGCTGGAATAGGCTCCCCAGGGCAGGGGTCACAGCACCAAGGCTGACAGAGTTCAAGAAGCGTTTGGACGATACTCTTGGGCACATGGTATGACTCTTGGGAATGGTCCTGTGCAGGGCCAGGAGTTGGACTTGATGATCCTTGTGGTCCCTTCCAACTCAGGATATTCTGTGATTCTGTGACTTTTCAGCGTCTCATCCTGTGCAGGTGAGGAGATGCACAAAAGCTGGGAGGGAGTATAGCTGGGGCAGCTGACTGAACTGGCCAAAGGGATATTCCATTCCATAAAAAGTTATGCCCAGTGCATAAGCTGGGGGAAATTATCTGGAAGGGGGGCCAATCGTGGCTCAGGGACAGGCTGGGCACTGGTTAACATTTGGTAAGCAATTGTACTGTGAAGCATTTGTCTTTCTTGTGTTTTATCTTCCTCTCTCTCTCATTTTTATCTCTGTTATTATTATTATTATTATTATCATCATTATTGGTTTTTTTCCTTTGTTTCAATTATTAAACTGTTCTTATCTCAACCCATGAGTTCTATTTTCTTTTCTTTCCTGATTCTCTTCCCCATCCCATCAGAGGGGGAGAAGGGGAAGTGGGTGAGTG
Source organism: Lepidothrix coronata (assembly GCF_001604755.1). Taxonomy (NCBI): domain Eukaryota; kingdom Metazoa; phylum Chordata; class Aves; order Passeriformes; family Pipridae; genus Lepidothrix; species Lepidothrix coronata. The sequence goes on from NW_016690318.1 coordinate 2,223,329, forward strand.
GCTGTGTGGTACTTTGTTGCCAGCTGGGGTTAAACCACAACACGTCTAAAACATGAACGGGGGAAGTTTTGCTTGTTTGAGGAATACACGATGTAGGTTATTTAAATAAGTATCTGACCTGTGAAAGGAAAACTATCTAATTTGAAAAGGGGAAGAGCAGTGCTACATCTGTGACACTGGTGCTGGTGGATGCCAGTCTTCCATTCCTGGCAAAATTCCTTCCAAGAGCATGTGCAATTAATAGTCTGTTTCTATTGGAAATGTTTCATTTTCACTTTTCTGCCAAAAACAAATACCACCATCTGAAAAGTGCAGTATTTCATTATTTTGTTGTGTTCCTTTTTAAAATTATTTATTATTTATTATTTATTTTTGAAGGAAATACGGATTATAAACATTTACTTGATAGAATACAGGACTCACGACATCCTGTGGCAACTTAAAAGTAAATTAAAGTTGGATGTAGCGTAGGAAGCTAGGATGACACATAGTGTTTTCACCTTGACAGCCTTTCACTGGAGGTGGCACAGCAAAAGTTCTTGACACATCCTGACACCAGCATGAATGCCTTCAAGTGGAAGGCAGGTAATTTTTTTCAGTGCAGTAAGAATCTAAACTGATCGTTAGTCATGAGACAAAAATAAAAAGAATTTCTGTATTTCCTAGATGAGTCCTGATCTTATGTGTATTTTTAGGAGGAAAAGTGAGTAGCTAAAAATAAAATAGATTTTAAAATAACATATATAAAAATAGCTATATATCCATAATTAGAACTCATTTGCCTAGTAGAGTAAAGATATGGAAAAAGTCCAGCATGGCAATTTGAAAATTTGATATATTTGGAAATGTCACAATAAAAACATTGCAAAATTCCAGAGATCACAAAAAATGGGGAAAAAAAAAGCATACAGCAGTAGGTTCTTATTTGCATCTTTCATTAGCTGTCTTACAAAACTTTTATTTTTTTCTTCTGAGTTGCTGGCTTCTCATTCTCAATGAATTTAGTCTTTTTCAGTTTTCTGAATAATTGAAAATAATAGATGAGCAGACAATTCTAATATTGTAAAAGAAACAGTTTTCCTACATGAAATTTCAAGTTTATTTTTTGGGGATTGCTGGCTATGTTAATATTATATTTATCTAAGGTAAAGAGTGAGATAACAGTTAAAACATACATTATTTAATAGTTAGGTAAAAAAGTTAGAAGAATATATGACGAGATGTAAAAAAGGAAAGGGTAACCACTGAACACTTAGTGGGAAGTACAGTTTCAAAAGCCTGCAGGCTCACACAGTGAGGTATGCCACAAGCAGGTGTGTCAGCGAGGGAGGCTGCAGGCCATAGGCATGTGGTGCTGCCCTTGAGTAACAAAACCTGTGTCCCAAGCCTGGGTCACAAATGACCACACCAGACATACCTACACTGTAGAGATCCAGTTCCCGTAGTTATACACAGAAAGATGACCTGACCTTCTCTGTACTCACAACATGCCGAGTCTGTAAAATGGATTAAGATCCACCCATAAATAATAGGTGTATACGTGTAAGAGGTTTCAGGATTGTGGCTTTGTAGGTAACAAGACTGTTTCTAATCTACAATAACATAAATCCCTTATGACAGTGCTTTTTGTCAAAGTAACTGTAATGAAAGTATGATCTATAAATGTGATCATGCTACTGACCCCTAAAATACTGCATGTTTGTGTCTGGTTTTCTCTAAAAGTTTGTCAGTAAACTAATTCAGATGCAAACATAGATGATAAAGAAGTTATATTGTGTTCTCTTGAAACAGTTGCTATTGTCTAAATCAAGATCTGTTTGGTTTTTCTCCATATTTACTAACCAGTCCTGACTTGTGAAAATGTACTTGGTGCATTGGTTGAACTGTTTGTGTAAGCTTATTTGAAGGACTGCTCCCTTTGCTGATTTGCTCTCCAATATGAGCTAGACTCAATAGCCATTAGAAGTCTCTGTAGGTATTACAAAGGTAACAGGATCAGGCCATATAGGAGAAATGTATGTCTATGTCACACACTACCACTTTTTCTACTCAGAATTACTGATACTTTATGAAAAAAGAGATTGTGTATGTCAGTGTGTGGTTAGTGGGACTGAATTTCATGAGATCTGGATTCTATATTTAGCTTAGCCATTAACCTTCTTAGACAAGCCATATCATTGATCTGTGCCTGTTCTACCTAATAATACCTTGTTTATTTGGATTCCAAGTTTTTCTTAATAGATCCTGCTTCTTACTGGATTTACATATCATCTAGCATAGGGAGGCTCAAATGCTAAGTCCAGCAGGCACATTTGTAATATAAATGTGGAAAAACAAAAGGAAAGTGAACATTCTTGTTCATATTCAATTATGTTTTCTAATGGAGGAAAGAAAAAAAGATAATTGGTATAAAGAAACTAGATTAAAACAACTCCAAACATGAAGAGAATAGAAAAAGAATTAGGTAAATATATTAAATAAACCAACAAAATAATCATCTACTGTTCTTTAAACATTCAGTAGATAGAGTAGATAGAGATGGAGATTTAAGAGGCTCACAGAGCAGGAGAAAGAAAGAGTTAGAAAAAGGGGCCAGATTTCCCATCCCAAGCACTGGGGTATCATAACAACCCCAAAATTACCAATTGTGTAACTGATGATTAGTGAGAAAACTAAGGAATAAAAAGCCTGTGTGTGCTTTTCAAAGTAAGTTGGCTCAAAACTACACATCAGGTTACTGTTCATAGGTCGAAGTGTGCACTTTGATATGCACAGCAGAGCCTCCAGTGACATGTTCCTCACTATACAGTTTATTAAATGGAACAACAATATTATCTACAGATTTTATTTCTTCAAATACTCTCACTTGTGCTTATTTCTGCCTCACTGCACACAAGAAAGTCCCTTTGCTCTGTTTCTCTTAAACAGAGAATGGAGTTAAAAAGGGAATCTGTGGCTTCTGTTGTTTACTGTATTCCAGTAAAGTTCTCCTTTGAATTGGCAAGTGAAATTTAGTTACTGCTTGTTTTTGCCCAACCCCAACTCTAGCCCTAGGTACAGCAGCACAACCCTCAAGCCTGCACTGAGTTCTTAAAACTGTACACATTCCATAGCAAAACGATCCAGTGATCATTTTACCTAGTGATACATTACATTGTAATCTGTTAAAATTATAAGGCTATTGTGAGAGTAGTTTGAGACAACTGATCTGTAGTGATGAACTATACTTCTGCAACATTTAAATCCTTCAGCACCCTTCAAACATTCAAAAAACTAAAGGACACTAATGGTGTAGGCATCACTTTAAGCTTAAAAACCTTTTTATGCAAGAAATTAAGTCCTCATCAAGAAAATAACTGTTGAAATCTTAATACCTTTCAATGACAGCCGCATTTGAAGAGCAATTTTATAGCATAATGATCCTTGTTGCATAATTTGGGCAGACTATTGTTCTCATTTTAATTTCCCATACACTGCTTGCTTTAAGATCTCTCCTTCCCACACCAATTGAAGGGGAGAGATCAAAAGTCAGGAAAGAAAACACTAAGATTTGGGTCTGGAGTTAAACTTCTAAATGTTTCAGAACAGCTGAAACATGCCATGGTTATCTGACTGAAGCATTGGGTGCTTCATAGAAGACTGGGACAGCTGCATTCCACCTGAGATCCCACTGTAGACACAAGTCCAAAATAGCAACTTTACAATCCCCACTGCACTTTGACATGGGTGAGAGTGGGGGCTTTAGACAAAGTTTACTAGAGAAGCCCTCCCGTTGAGTCACAAAGTGCAAAAAGGACCCCCTTGCTCTCTAAACTCCTTCTTAGAGAAGAGCCTGGGTCCAGCTGGATCCAGTCTTAGACCCAGACTTTGTCAAAAGTTTAAGTACAACTTTTTCCTGCAGGATTATAGATGGCAAACTGGATATATTTATATAAAACAAATTATTTATTATGACAAATGATTAGACAAAGGATCATAATTGGAATTATTTACTACACAATACAAAAGCTGTAACTACTAGTAGTGTATAGTACAGTACAGTATAGTGCAGTATACCAAAGCAACTACTTACACAGATTTGAGAAAAGGAAACTAAAATAAACTAAAATTCCTATTACTTGGGTTTTATCCTGAAGTTTTAGGATTCACAAGATATCACGAGGAGACAGTTAATGGAAAAAAAAAAATCAATTTCACATTTATCTAGCAGGAAGATTATGAAAGGGATGTACTGAAAAAAAGAGCTTGTATTAAGTGCAATTTAAAAAGAAAATGGAGGGTGAGAAGCAAGAGGAAGAGATGTTATTTTTTCTTCTGAGTGCCACTATAGACCCTTGATTCAGACTTGGTTAGAGGAAAGTATTGTGATTTGGAGGGGTTTTGTCTGATAGCAACATTAAATCTATGGTACTGCATCCTTCTTCTCATTTTTTCTTTTTTTTTTTCTTCTGAAAGCAAAACCAGCATTCTCTTAAAAAGCCCTAAAAATTCTCCAGAAATAGTATGTCCAGTTCAGCAATTGTTCCCTCTGAAGACTAGAGGTTCCCTCTGAGAACCAGTTGTTGAGATGAATCCTATCCTCAGAGTGCCCTTTTAGAGTGATTACTTAAAACAGCACAATGACTATTATCTGTGCAGCACTAAGGAACTGCACAGTAATATATACAATACAATGCAATATATTGAAATCCATATTTAAGGAGTTTGGCCATGTATAGGGCCACAGAAATGATCATGGGGCTGCAGCACCTCTCCTGCAAAGACAGGCTGAAAGAGCTGAGGTTGTTCAGCCTGGAGAAGAGAAGGCTCCAGGGAGACCTTATTGCAGCCTTCCAGTACCTAAAGGGGGCTTATAAAAAAGAGGGAGAACAACTTTTTACATGGGCAAATAGTGATAGGAACTGTTTTAAATTAAAAGAGGAGAGATTTAGATTAAATGTTAGGAAGAAATTCTTTATTCTGAGGGTGGAGAGGCACTGGAACAGGGTGCCCAGAAAAGTTGTGAATGCCCCATCACTGGAAGTGTTCAAGGCCAGGTTCAATGTGTGGCACTGTGAGATTCTGGATTACTATATTAATTATTGGCTCGGACCAGCTTAAATGTGTGTGTCAGATTGGCTGGCACACCAGAAGTCCTGCCTCGGGGTAGGGGCAGATTGTCCCAGAGGGCCAGAGCAGATAAAAACAGCATCATGCAGCCATTGTGTGATTGTGATCCTGCCATCTCCTGGACTCCTGGTAGCTGGATCTACACTGGATCTGGGGTAATAGCTGTAATTGTCTCTTTTTCTCTCTCTTTCTTCTTCTCCTAATCTCCTTTCTTGATATTTGGGTAACTAAAAGCTGGATGGGTTGGATTTTGCTAAGCTGTATGGGCTAGCAGGTGTTAAGACAATGCTTTGTGAAATGCTTTATTTTGGTTGAATGTTGTCCTTTAAACTTTTGCCAAGTTCCCTTTTTTTCTAAAGTTTCCCAGTAAAAGTGTGTTATTTGACCTCTTGAGAAACATGTGCAGCATCTTCTCCCATGAGCTCTCTCAAGGTATGAAAGACCTGAAGGCTTTTAATAGATCTGGCGAGCAGATTTTTGGAGCTTTCTGTATTTTTAAACCGAAACCCCTTTGATGAGCTCATAGCTCGAACCTGGGATCTTACAGGCTCTGAGCAATCTGATCCAGTCACTGGCATCCCTAACCATGGTGAAGGGGTTGAAACTAGATGAATTTTAAGATTCCATCCAACCCAGGTCTTTCTATGATTCTATGAATTACTATTTTGCTCTGCCCTGAAGACCTCGCTTGAGACTGAATAAGCTATTGTTGTCCCTGTGTTTAGAGAACAAGCAGACTTGCAGTAGATACCTTGAGACCATGCTGGGGAGATCTGCAATCTTTGCTGATGCACAAAGAGATGCAGCAGTAGCTAATACCCAGATTTCCAAACAAGCTTATATCTCTGCAAGATACAAACACACAAAGCATTTCTGTACACTAGTGGCAGGGCAACTGTCATTATCCTACCTATATCCCTAGACTATGTTTGTAGATAATAGGTCTCGTAAGACCAACTGGTATAGGTAGGGAAAAAACAACCAGATAAGCCTTTAACCACTTAGACACTTTTTCAAGTCTAAAATAAAAATACTGGCTATAAAAGCTAGTCCCCCTTCACACCCCCCCTGCATCAACACACACTAAACCAAAACAACAACAAATCTGAAACAGAAGCTAGAATTTGTTTTAGGCTATTATTAAATAAATCTATCAAACCAGGATTTAAAACTGGTTTTACTTTGTGTTTCTTGGAAGCAAAAACCTAAACAGAGAATTGTTATTCTGAATAGAAACAAAAGACTGCTATGAGTATCTTCTCTGAGAAATGGAGCACCCTAAGAAAAACGAATGAGGGTAAAAGATGATCCACCCTGTGAGGACAGGTATGCTCTATACTGCTGTCATTTGATAAATGTTCCAAAATTTCATTAGAAAAACTTATTTGACTACAGCACTAGTACATATAAAAAGTAAATTCAATTACTGCTTTTCACAAAATCCAAAAGGTCTTAGAATATTTCAGACATAATACTGATGATTCTTAGCATGGAATATTTAAACCCGAATGAGCTAGCTTTGATAATCTGTTCCTGTGAAATCTGTATATGGAGCAAGCCCAGGTACAAAGCTAAAAATTTATACAATTGATACTAAGGTTTTAAGATCATCATATCTAGTTTTCTGCAACAGTCTCTTCAAAAACCTGAAACTTACCATCCTGAAACAGGTAAGCTGAGACTAATTCATAACCCAAGTGAAACTTGGGTTAAATAGGATTATTCTATCCTCAACCCATGGTTCAGAGGAAACTCATCTTGAACGTCAGTTTAGAGGACTCTCTCTCTAACCTTATTTCCTTACTTCAAATACACTTTAAATCCTCTTCCTTGATCTGTAAATAGTTTTCATCATGCTAGTCACAGAAGTAAGGGATATAGTTAACTTTAAATGTTGATGGTATTCAGCATATCCAGATTGTTTTGCCTCTGACATAATTCAGAACAGTTGCAAGTAGGGACAACATTGCATATGTCTGATCCCCTCTCAGTGCTTTCAGTCACGGGCCAAATTCTTTACTGAAGACAAGACAAAGCAGCAGGGAAAGTGGAAGACAGAAAAGGAACATAACTAACAGAAGTGCAGGCTGAACAACATGGAAAGATGACAGCGGGGAGTTGGAATAAATAATTCCTCATTAAGAGAGAAAGCCAGGAAGAAACAAGAATGAGTAAGGGTGTTCCGAATAAACTCTGCTAGTAGTCAAACTCTGAGGACATCAATGCGTAAACATGCCTTGTGCAGCTACTTTTCACAGTTTCTTCTGAATGGTATGGTCTGACTTTCTCCTCTCATGATTTTTATTTTTATGATATTTCTTCCCTCAGCTTGTTTGAAGAAGTAAGGCAAAACAAGCCATTGTACTGCCAGAACGAGGGATACTTGTACTCCTTCCCACCTTCCTGAGTTTGTTCAGGGAGGGGTACTTCAGATTAAGGTCTGGTTTTCGTACTCCTCATGTTTCCCTGCTTGTTGGAGTAGCTTGGTTTTGCTTATCTGGCTGATTTTCTGATTGGTTTGACCACTAACTGTTCTGAGTGGTTATCGAAATGAGACTATTAGTAAACATTTGACTTCTCTTTCAAAGGCCTCATTTCTGGTGTAGCTTCCACAATTCACAAAATGCCACGCTAAATGGCATGTAGGTGCTCATGTTTTGGTCTTTTTAGTTCCAAAATGTAAACATATACCTATATATGAATAATGCAAAGAGTCTCTGTGTCTGTATGTGTACAAATACATTTGTGTATTACAAGTAAAAAGAAGTGTAAGCCTGGCCCTCCTGATGACAAAAGAGAGTTATGTAATTTACTTCGCTCAGGGCAGGATTTCACACAGAGATGCTTAAAATTAGAACTATTTAAAATGCCAGAAGCTTGGCATATCAGTTCTGAGACAATCTGGGGTGAGGGGAGTGCAGGGGGGAAGAAGAAAAATAGCTGTTTTTTTTTTTTTTAACTCAATTTCAAACTAGTGTAATAGATTTGAGTTGGGATGCTACAACTGGTTCCAAAATTATAGTTCTTATTTTCAAAGTAATTTTTCCTCCTCTAGTCTCTATTCGCAAATAAAACAAATATATTAAAATAGTCACCTAAAGATATTAAAATATTTGACAAATGTTTTTAACAAAATTAATAGCTAATACTGTCACTTTAACTATCCTCTGCAAGATATAAAAAGATTATCTCCATCACTTTTTTTTGGTAAAAAAATGCAGCACATACTATAATAATGTGTTTTTTTCTTACATGAATATTGAACAGAAAATACTTGACTTGAAAACTTTTGATATTTTTATCAGATCACAGCTCCCTCTTGTGTAATTAATTCATCATTACTACAAAAAACTAAGTAGAATAGAGATTATTTAAATTAAATTCTATGGTACCTATTTACTTTATTCCTTCATTTTTATTTTTTTCTCATCAGTGATATTTCAGGTTTTGAAATTTCATATTTTCATGTCATTTCAATGCCAGGACAGATGGTAATACCTACAGTAAGTAAATACTTAAGTAGATACTTACGTTTTTTGCATTAAAGCTACATTTAGAGGAATATTACTTTTGCTCAGTGACTTGTGACATTCATAATCAAAATCCTGGAGGCTTACTTGAGAAAATTCATATCTAATCTGTTATTTATTCTTGCTGCTAGGTCTTTTTAGGTTTGGGGGTTTTTTGCTATTTATATTTTGATGACTTTGGGAAAAATTCTAGCTATTCTCTTTTTATTCTCTAGTTTTTGTGTCCGTAAGTGTTCAGAGCACTGTAACAAGCTTATTGTCATTCTATTGTCTAAACTTTGTGGTAATGTCTGTGTCTCAGTGAAGTAAGACTCAGTAACAAAACATGCATAAGGGAAAAGCTGGAAAGCTTATTTTCAGTACAGCACTTTTTTCTGACTCTACACAGAAAGACTGCACTTGATTGATTGGAGTGTTATTGGAACAGAAAATTAAAAAAAAAAGAAGCAGCAGCTCTTTCTATAACAACATAGTGCAAACCCCAAAATGACCCTTCAGGAATAGGTGTATGAGATCATTGTATGGAACAGGCAAGGAACCCCAAATTTAGAAACTCCAAACAAACCTGGCACTAATGGTTTAACTGCCACTTAAATTTAGGAGTGTAGTTTTGTCAAAAGAAAATGATGAGTCCCCTCAGAGGGACCTGCACAGACCCCGAGGCTGATGCAGGGCAAAGCGGTGTCTCTGACTGAAACACATGGGAAGAATCTCGACCTTTTTCATATGCCAATACACAACACCGTTGCAGTCAGGTTCGCTGGAAGAATCCAACTTACTCACAAAACTTTGGTGTGCTGTTTTAAATTGAAACACTCGCAGAGAGACACACTTATTTCCAAGTAACCAACCAACTGAACCATCCCCGAACTCGGCACCGTTGGCCCGACACCTCTGGGAGCGAGCGGCGGGCACGTGGTGGGGCTGGGGAATGAAGGATGCGGGATGGCGGATGGCGGACGCGAGATGCGGGACGGGGGACGCGGAATAGGGGACGCGGGGTGCATCCGGTCCCGCTGTTCCGCTCCCCCTGGCCTTTAGGTAGCCAGTACGATCGCCCGAAAGCGGCGAGCGGGAGCCCTGGGCTGGGTGAGACTAAGAGGCGGCGCGGGTGGCAGGCGCGGCGGGGCAGCCCTGGTGGGCCGTTGGGCGGGCGGGTCCTGATTTCGAACGCAAACGGCCCAATGGGAGGCGCGGGCGGGGCCGCGCGCGGTTCGAGCGGGCGGTGATGGTGCTGTGCGGGGTCTGAGGGGGGACGGGACGGGACGGGACAGGGGGGAGAGAGGGCGGGGGGCGCCGGGATGGCGGAGCAGAGGCGGCGGCTGGTGCGGCTGGCCGTGCTGGAGGAGCTCCGGGTCTCGTACGGGATCAAAGTGAAGAGCGGGAGCTGCCTGGCGGCGGCCAAGGAACCGGCAGCAGCGGCGGCGACGGCGGCGGAGGTGAGCAGGGTGGGGGTGCGGGTGCGCAGAGGGGCCGGGCAGAGCCAAAGCTCACGCGGGTCTGGGGCTTGCCTTGTCCCCGGCGAGGCCGCGGGCGCCGGTTCTGGCACCAGTTCCGTTCCCGTAATGCTGCGGCTCCCGCCGGCCGTGGCGGGGCATTAGTTCCCGCCGCGGGGAGGCCTCTTTCGTTTGCAATGGGGGAAATCGCTTTTTACCCTTTTCCCCAGGGAGCAATTGCTCCCGACAGTCGCCAGACAGCCGTGTTGTGATCCAGGAAGGTAATGGCTCAGTGATACTGGTGCCCTCGCCCCCAGCAGTTCAGGACTTGCGTGTTGCCAGGCGGGCCAGATGGTGGAGGGGATGTGTTCCTCTTTTGTTCGTATACTTGAGGATCTCTGAAATACCCACGCTTGCCTCTGATCTGTGCAAGATTTTTTTGCTTAAAGAGCATTATTTGCATGGTTTCCTAGTATAAGACATAACTATAGGTATTTTGGTGCCGACACCTCTGGCCTTGATTTGCCGGTGGTCCGAGGAATGAAATCTGTCCCATTATCTTAAATACCTATTTTGAATTTGTTGAAGGGAAAAAAAGTGTGTTTTCTGTCTCAGGACTCTTATTTAAAACTAAAGTATCATATGAGTGGCAGCACTGAAGTCCATTTCAGAGGTCTGATCTTCAGGTAGACTCTTAATTTATGAAGTGTGGACCACTGTCAAGTCCTAAACAAGATCCCTGTGCCAGTGATATGGCACAGAACTGAACATCCTCAGACAGAGCTTTCTGTTAGGCTGAGAAGGTATTACACAATGCTGCAGTAATCCTTGGTCAATATAGGCCAAAGAAGTTGTAAAACTCATTCTGGAGTTGGGTTGTTTGGAAAGGGACAAAGCAAGAGTTAATTTAGAATTAGTTTTCTCCCCTTTGTCAATATCAAGCCTACGGTTCTAGACTCTTCTTTTTTTTTTCATTTGAAGGGAAGGTAATACGAACTGTGAGTAATACATGCATATCTTAATAAAATATGTCTATGTTGCTGTCTGTAATACTTAAATTGTATGCAAGGAAGAAAATGTATATTTAAATAACTACTGAGTAAGGCAGGAAAAGCTACAGAATAGCATTTGTTTTGCTGGGGGCATTTTATTTCTGTTGTGAGGGAACAGACATGATTTTATTAACTTTATTGTTTGTCAACTATGAATTTAAGTCACAACTTCAGATACTTCACACAAAACCTAGAGAAGTGAGCAAATCAGTTAGGAATTGTAAATGTTGAATTACAAACCACTGGAATTCTCTATTATGCTATTGTGTAAATACAGGAAAAAAATATTATCTCTTGGAGATAATTTTCTTTTTTCTAGTTTTGGTAGCAACCTGGAACACAATGGCAGGTGTGTTGCTTCTCTTTCCTTATCGTGTTATGTTTGTTTTCTGTAGGACAGATAGGCCCAAAGTGGCCTAATGGGCTAGTTACTGATTAACTATTTTTCTAACATGGTCAGCACTTCAAGTTTCAAGTATAAATGACCAAGAGGTTGCATCCATCTCTAATAACAAGTTGGGCATGATCCCAATCCTCTTCTGGTTGGGAGAGGGACTGGCTTGCATGTTTTGTGAATAGAAATGAAAAAGAGGTGAGGTAAGGAAGTAAAAGTACAAGTTGAAATGTGGGCTTTTATAACTGACACAACTGTGTAGCAGCCCCAGAAATAAACCCGCATTTAAAAAACGCTGGAGGTGAACATCAGTAGTAATGACTGAAGAGATTGCTAATTTTCTAATATGTAACAGATACTTTAATGTCTGGCTAAAATGCTAAATATGAGAGTTCAGAACATTTTTCTAGATTATTCTCTTGAGTTTAATCCTCCCTGAAACAGCAGTTGTGAGTGTCTGAGATGAAAAAAAAAAAATACTTTAAAAAAAAAGAAGTTATTGTGATTGTCTTATGTTGATTTTAAGAAAAATGGGCTTTAGTTAATTTGAAAAGCTAAGGTGAGATTACAAAACAATCTGGTTAGTATCCTTACTGATTTGGGAGCCCTATAAGAAAACTGACTTCTTGTAAAATTAAAAGTGTAAAACATACTCCAGAAAACCTTTGTGCTCTTTCACAATCATCTAGGGTGTTACCTGTAACTAGAATCAGCATAGTCTTTGATATCTAGATGACAGTGCTTTTCCAGACAATACCATCTTATCTGAAAGGCACTGTGTTTTGTCTTAACTACCTTTATATTTGTGCTTGTGGAATGTGTGCTTTTTTGTAATATGCAGTTGATAATTATATCAACTTTTGAGTAATATTAATTGAATTTTATATTTTAGGGTAAAATCTTTGGGATATCTTTTTATGCGCTGCCACGATCACTTGTGCCAGAATATGGTTATATTCCAAGGTAAATTAACAATGTATATTTAGACTTTACACCTACTTTGCTCTCTTTGTAGTACTGAACCCTTGTCAGAAGAAGGAATGCAATATTTCTTCCAGGTCTGCTAAAGCTTATGGTGGATATAAGAATAGTTTCAACTGGGGAAGGAGGGATGCTGAAGTTAGATGGGGAATTCAGAGCCACAGCTCTCATTCAGTTGTATTTCTTTATACTTCTTGTCACTGGCGGAAATTATTCTATATATTAAGTTTATAACAAAACTATGAAATAGTTTATCTGGAAAAAACAAGCTTTATTCTGAGCATTGAATTATGTTACTGTTCTATTCTCAGCTTTCTGGTTGATACTTGTGAATATTTGGAAGAACATGTTCATACTGAGGGACTCTTCAGAAAGTCTGGATCTCTTGTTCGTTTAAAGGCTTTAAAGGTATTCTGTAAAGCTGCTCTTGTTTTTCTTAATAAGCTGCATTTCACTTGATCATCTGCATGTTTTAATATTTGGACTCTCTTCAGTCGTATTCAAGTTTTAATATTGGAAGTAGATTGGTAACATTACATGCTTTAGAAATGAGAGGAGATCTTGTCCAAAAACTGACAGGCTTCCCTTTATTTTTAAAATATTTTGGCCTTGTGACTGAACAAGCTAATTAACAGTTGGGCACACTGGATGCTGTGAGAATATTTGTTTAGCAGTGTTCTCCTAGAGGGTGTGTACATGGGAAACATGTAAATTACACATGTGGTCTGACAACATTGCCTGTGTCTCACTGTAGGTACTGTAGTTGGGTAACACATGACAAGGCTGAAACTAACTGTGGGGAAGATGTGATTGTCTTTTCTGACTTGGGCTAGAGGATTAATGCCTAAACTTAAAATGTGATGATCTGTTGAAGACTTAAAATCATGTTTCTTATGAAAAATTTCAGAGTAAACTGGATCAGGGTGAGAACTGCCTCTCAGCTGCACTGCCATGTGATGTTGCAGGGCTTCTCAAACAGTTCTTTAGAGAGCTGCCAGAACCCATCCTTCCACCTCACCTGCAGGAAGGCCTTGTCAAAGCTCAGCAGCTCGGAAATGAGAAGAAAACTGCAACTGTGCTGCTGTCGTGTTTGATGGCCGACAGAATAATTGAAACTTTGAGATACTTTTTCAACTTCCTGAGAACTGTGTCATTAAGGTGAGTGTGAAGAGAGTGGTTGTAAACAGGCCTAATTCCTTTAACAACTTCTCTTTCCAGGCAAGTGCTGTAACTTTCTGTGAGCAGTTTGAACTTTATTATCTGCAGACATTCATTAGAATTCAGTCATAGTCTTTTATTTCATAAATCTCCAAGCTGGAGACTTGACTTTGTTCAAGCTGTATTTCTCATTCTTCTTTGGAAAGCAAAATTACCATAATCTAACTGATACTTTGCATTCCCCAAAACTGAAGGGGGCCTATAACCTCTATCCTCTTGATTTCAGTGACATAGTTGTGCAGTTACCTGGCCTGGTATGCATAAATCTACACATTAATCTTGTCTTGTTATGTAAGCACTTGAGTAAATAAGTCCATTTTTATTTTTTTAACTGCATTTGTCTTATTTGGTCTTTTCACTGCTGATATCCTGATAACTTGTATAAAAAACCTTTTCTTGTTAAGATCCAGTGAAAACAGAATGGATAGCAGTAATCTGGCAGTGATTTTTGCTCCCAACCTCTTGCACTCAAATGAAAATGAAAAGATGTCAGCTAATATGGAAAAAAAAATTCGCTTGCAAGCTGCCGTTGTGGAAACACTTATTGACCATGCAGCAGAAATCGGTAAGTTGATAAATGTTTAGCAAAATGTCTCACTGCACCAACTCGTATGCAGCTTTTCTTTTCATCTTTTAAGAATAATTTAAAAAAATATTTCTTAACTAATCCAGGACAAGTACCAGAATTTATCTTGGAAAAGATTCCTGCAATGTTGGGTGTTGATGTCTTTCAATCTACTCCCTCACTGTGGGGCCAGGAAGACAGTGAAAATGAATCTCCCAGTGAATGTCAGAGGAGGAGGCACCGAAGTGTTGGGGGTAGGTATGTTGTGTGAAAGTTTCAAAACCAAAAAAAGAATTGAAACTTCAGGTATCCTGATCCTAAATGCTTGCTTTGTCCAAAAGCAGAATAGATGTCTGTGAAACTTGTTGAGCTTGACTTGCAAAGTCTATATAAGACTTCAGTAATCACATTACTTTATTTTATATTTACTCTGAGTTTATTCTAATGTGTCTGTTGTCTACCAAAAAATATATTTTGGTTTGTATGGATTTGTGAACCCAAATTAATATTCCAGCTTTTTGTTGAGTCAGCTGCAGATCCTGTTGCAAAACAGTAAAAGTTGAGTTGTTTGTTCTGTTTTGGTTAGGTTTGGGGTTTTTTTGCTGGTTTTGAAATGATACTTTAACACATACCTTGATAAATCAAGTCTTGAGGAAGTAAGGATACAAATGGCAGGTCTGTTTTTAATTAGAGTAGCTAATTTGTGTTTTGAAGTGTAACTTTGATATTATTGGATACTGTGTGCTCTGGTATCACGGATCTGGGGGTTTGGTGTGTTTTTTTAGTTTGGGGGGTTTTTTTGTTTGGTTTGGTTTTGGTTTTTTTCAATTTTCAGTAGAGTTGGGTGGAGGTTTTTTTGCCAAATGTGGACAATCAAATGGTATATCCTCTCTTCTGCACTCTCAGAGGAAACACTGTGGAATACATATGCTTGACTTGATTCAAATCCACTATAACACTCATCTTGTATGTATTGTTATAAAAATATAGGTATGTATTTAGCTCGTTTAACTGCAGTGTTAAACTTGACAGCAATTGAAATTAAGGCTGTATGATCATATATGTTTAACCAAGGCATGTTTTGTTGTGTAATATGCTTTTCCACTGAAGAAGGGAGACCATCCCAGAGTTGCAAAGTGATAAACACAAATGTTAACATTTTGAGGAGAATCAGTTAGAATTTGGTAGTTCTGTGGAACACGTTCCAATAGTAGGTAGATTCTACTCCTTTTTCAGATGTAGTAAAACACAGCATTACTACATTTTATGTTTCCGAAGATGAGCTTTTAAAAACTACGGGATATCCACCAGATACCATAAAAGTACCACAGCCTGTAGTTTGCTAAGCTTTCCTGTGAACACATGGAAATACAACTGTAGGTTGCAATAGCACTGTAGGTTTTGGTACACGAAACAACCATTTAAACTGATTTCCTTTATCTCTCCCTGAAAAGAATACAGGTTAAACTTGAGTTGAAAATAGAGCAAGACAAACTTCACATTTA
This sequence comes from Lepidothrix coronata, assembly GCF_001604755.1. Classification (NCBI taxonomy): domain Eukaryota; kingdom Metazoa; phylum Chordata; class Aves; order Passeriformes; family Pipridae; genus Lepidothrix; species Lepidothrix coronata. The sequence goes on from NW_016690318.1 coordinate 2,239,119, forward strand.
AATTTGATTGCTTGGTGTGTCTTGCATTTCAGATATTGTTAGTGGAGCATTGAATAAATTTAAATCTAACAGAACACCCTCCACTACACCTCAACAAGACAAAAGCGGTAGGTATTGGTGTATTTGTACTAAATAAAGCCCATGCAGTATCTTCTATATTTGTTAACTATATTCCACAATTTTTTTTTATCTGAAGAATTAGAACTTATTTGAAGATAAGTGATTAAATTTAAATTGTTTAAAACTGTGAATATAGATACATATTTATTGAGGATACTGCATTTACTGTAATTCTTGGAGCAGCTACAATCACTGCAGCAGTGGGCTGTGTGGTTTACTTCTGGGATTACACAACCAAACTTGTGCTTTTTAGCTAATGCACAACACTAAGGCTTCAGTGCAGTAGTGCAGCATTTTATCATCTTGGGAATGAATTTGCCAGGACTGAAATTCTTTCACACTTACTCTGTCTCCTAAACTTATGGAATATGACTATACTTTTACTTCCTCCTAATACCTATATTAATTAATGTGTGGGTTTGCATTTTCCTTTCTGATACTCTAAACTTGCAAAAAACCCAACAAAATCAAAAACTGAACCCTAAGCCATACTGATTGCTTTGCCTGTTCAAAATGCGTGCACTTTGGCTAAGCTTTTATAACAATTTTCTTTCAGAGTTAAAAAACCCAGAACAACTATTTATTTTAGTAAACCCTGAAACTTTTAAGCTACTATTACAAATTTGATTTTCTTTATTTCAGTCCTTTCGTCAGTGACTCCAGTGGTTCTTACTCCAAGTACCAAGCGTAAACTTCCAACTGATTGCTCTCAGGGCTTGTCCAGCAAGAAGAGACGGTCTTTTAAGCATAGTTTTGCCTTTGAGTTCTTACCAACTAGTATTTTTAACAGCAACTCAACACCAGCATCAGGTACAGTGCCTTCACTTTTTCCTCTTTGCTTGGAGTCGTTGTTTGTGGCTTTTTAATTTAAGTGTACAGTCTTCTGTTCTTGTTAGGCAGTCACTGATGCTCATTACTTTAGTGTTCCTTGCACAACTTCCCCATCTCATTGCATAGTGTATGTTTATGTACATTAGTAGTGTCATGTCACAAGGATTGAGCAAAAGCACAAGTTTTCTATTAATCTCTGACTTGCAGTCCTGATGTCCTTTTACTTTTTCCTCCCTCTGTATCATTGAGGTTATACTCCTGTTTCTGTTTTAGAACACAAATCCATGCCTATGCTTCCAACCTCTTGAAAGTTTTTGCCTTCTGTCTCCTAAATGCTTAAATAGCCGATCTTAGCTCTATGTGAAATATGATTGTTGCTATTATAAAGGTTCTTTCATGTATCCAATCACTTCTTGTTTTCTCTAGATGCTAAATAATCTCAAAACTCGAAAGAATCATTTTTACTTTTGTTTGGTTGCGCTTTAGTACCACTTTATTCTACTAGAGCGCTTTCAGCTGTCAGGCTCTTCTGCAGATCCTGGTGGGTTTTTTTTGTTTGGTTGGTTCTTTAATGTCCTGCCAACTGAAGTTAGTCTGAAAAAAATTTCTAGATTGGCTGTTTGTTTTGCCTGAAGATTATTCCCCCCCCCCAAATGAGTGATCTTAAACTTACTGCTTTTGTTTATTAAATCATTTCATGTTCTCTGAAATTCTTGGTTTTGTGCATCAGCAAATCAAAACGATGACATTTTGTAAAGATAGTATAATGCATGTGTTTCATAAAAAAAGTTCAGCAGTAGAACAGCAACTCTTTTCTTTATTGTTTCTTTAACCGTTCTGGCTAGGTACGTAAAAAAAATAAATACTGCAAATAATATTGAGACTGAATCTAATTTTTCTTACTAAGCTCTTAATTTGAGGAACTGATTTGATGATAGCAGTGTGGAAACTTACTTGAGGTAGTGATATCAGTAGCATGTAATTGCATTCCAGCCACTTTTATGGGTGCTACAAGGAACAGCTTCATTTAATATTAAAGTGGAAGTCAAAGTAATTTCAAGCCAGCACTCCACAAAATAAGAAAACAAATCTTGTGCTGTTTAAAAACCCATTCTTCATTGTGTTAACTGTTAAGTCTTAACCTGAAAAAATGTGACTATTTTAAATTCATATAAATATAATTTTGTTCCTGTAGTTCACTTTGAAGCAAGTCCCTGTGTGTCTCTTGAGTCATCACAAACCTCACTGTCCCCTTCAACCATGGGTGAAAATCATCTGTCTAGTACAGGGAACAGAAGAAGTAAAAGACTTGCAAGCAAAAAATTATACAGGTAAATTTGCCTTAACTCTCAGAACATAAAGATAAATTGGAAAGATGGGTCTACACCTCTTGACTAATGATATGTAAAAGTCTCAATCTGTCTCTAAAATTACCTTTTTTGGTAGCAACTTGTGTAGTAATCTTAAAATGACCAGATCTTCCAATGTGGCAAAATGGAGCTCAAAACAAAATAAGAACTGGTATAGTACCTTCCTGTGCCTGGTAAAAAAAGGTTGGCAAGAAGGCAATAAAGTAAGTAAAACTAAAGGAAATAACCATAAATGTCAGGATGTTTTCACTGCCCTCCTGAAGAGTTTTTTTACGTGTCACTTCTTCCCCTCTCTTCTCCCAGGGCTGAATCAGGAAAGACAGGTTGTTTTTCTCCAAAGATAAGCCGAAAAGAAATGGTTCGTAGGTCATTGCGCTTGAAATTTGGTTTGGGGAAAAGCAATAGAGAAATGGTAAGTATTCTGCTTCTAACCCAGTCTTCTTGTTAGTGTGCAGATTTTAATCCAAAGTTTTGGGCACTGATTTTCAGTAGCAAGAAGGACTTATTTTGTAATGGAGGGGATCACAGCATTAACTGGACCTGCTAGCTGTCAAGTACAAGAAGCCCGAGGTTTATTTTCATAGCAGTAACTGATCAGCTTGTACTGTGTTTAGCTGGGATGGAACAAGAGGCTGAGGGAAGGGCAGCTGACCTGAATTGACCAAGGAGTGATTCTGTGCCATATAATGTCAAGCTCACTAGTAAAACTGGGATGGGGATAGTTTTTGAAAAGTAGCCACTTCTCAGGGGCTTGTTGAGAATTGATCTACTTGTTGTAAATGATGGCCTTTGTATGGTGTGGGTTTGGATTTTTTTGTTTGTTTGCTTTTGTCTGTGATGTGTCTGTGTCTTTCTTTTTTTACCTTTCCAATTCTCCTCCTCATTCTGTTGGGGAATGAGGAAAGCAAGCATGTGTCTGAATGGGACCTTGCCTGCCAGCTGGGATCAACCCCACCACACTTGTGATCAGTAGGTCTCACAGCTCCTGAACTTCTGACCTTGCAAAGCCTATGCACAGAATCACTCTGTTCAGAGTGTGATTAAGTCTACCTTACTGCAGGTAGGCTGTTCCCTACCTAGGTCTACAGAGAATCAAGGGAAGATAAAATGTGGCCAAGAAAATGCTGCTGTGGCTGATTTGCATAGCCTTTTCCTGGAGGTTCATCTTTAAATGAGATTACAAGTTTATATAAATGCAACTAACACTTTGTGTTTGTTCAAGAATATTGTATCAGGATGTACAGTTGGCAATAGATCTGAAAATATTGGAAGGCGTCTTGCAAGTCAGCAAGGTTTGGAAAACAGAATGGAATGTGGAAAAAGGGATGGACTCTTCAGCCCATATGCCAATGAAAAATTCCCTAAGAAAGGTAATTATCTTACTGAGTATATTAGATGGGGGAAACTTTTACTTTTGTTTTTGTAAAGCATAAGTAACTTTATGGATAAAAGTATAAAAGCAATTGGATTAGAAGTGTGCTTCTAGCTAAAGTTACTTTAGTGTTAGTGGCTTCTGGGGAAAAAGAATTGGTTTAGGATAGGCTTGCTGTGTTTGTAGTGCATTTTAGTAGTTCTATTTTGTTAGTTAAGTGAGATGCATGATTCCAGTTCTTAATATTGCAACCTTTTTTCACATTTCTGAAATTTAAAGGAGCAATGGTGTCTTTAAATTCAGTGCTGCTTGGACAATTAGTTTTTTAGTAAGAATTTTGCCTATAATTATTGTTAAAATCACAAGATACTCTTCTTAAACATTGATATTTATTTTAAGGTTCAAGGAATGCAAGCAAGTCAGAAGAAAACTTGCTAACTCCAAAATGTGACAATAAGGTAGTTCACCGAATGTCATGGAATAGTCCTGCTGTTATGGATTCTCAGGTGATCAGCAAGAGTGAGCAGATTCTGCCAGGACACCCTGAAATGAGAGTTGGCTCTTCAGAATCTGTTTCGTTATCTGGAAAGCCACCACTTGTTCCAGATGAATTCAAATCCACAACTGTAAGCAAACAAGACAACAACTTGGAACTTGTGCTTTCTGAAGAGGAAAGTAACTCAACTGCAGAAACATTACTGAAAGTTAAGCAAGCCTTCTCTGCATCTGGAAGTATTCATCACAATTTGATAGGTGATAAGTTTTCTCTCATGAATGTGGCAGGTGAAACATTAAATGAAACTCTATGTCCCCCAGGGCTCACTCCAGGGAAAGAATTGTTAACTGAAGAAGTTTCTGAAAATCTAGCAAATGTAAAATCCAGAGAGCTGTTGCACCAACTTAATCAGTCTTCTGCTGCTGATAAACAGCAATCAAAACCCCCTGAAATTAAAGTTTTGGAGAAAAGAAACTTTAAAACATCTCTTGAGATTGAACTTCAGGTCCCAAAACTAGATACAAAAAAAGTAACAGAATTTCCTGTGCCTCAAGTACTGGACAGGGAAGACAAGTTAACTGTTCAGAACAGTTCAACAAAAGATGACTTAAACAAATTAGATTTCTTTGGAAGGAAAGAGGAAATAGAATTAATACACTCACAAACAGCTGAAAACTGTGTGGTAAAATGCTGTAATTTAGAAGAAGGTACTGCTAAACTTTCTTCAGCAGGACAGCTTCCTACTTTACAGTTGCCTAAATTGCAAAATGAAGTAGGCAACAAATACTTGAAAGCTGAAAATTCTGCTAAAACTTTAACTAAAACATCAACTGTTTCTGATAGTGGAAAGGTTTCTGACCACATACAGTGGTTCAACAAGCTTTCATTAAATGATCCAAGTTCTGCAAGCGAAACTAAACCGCCTCTGAAATTTCAACGTACTCCAGTTAGACAGTCTGTAAGAAGAATGAATTCCTTGTTGGAGGCTAACAGACGATCTGTAAGCTCTCGGCCACTTAAATCAAGCAGTGTTTGTTCACCACTTGTTAAATCTTTGAGCTGTGATTCTGCACTATTCTCCTGCACAGAAAAGCCCTCAAAGAATTCCACGGTTTTGCCATGCAGGAGTGAAAGTATGTGTGACCAAATTTCTGTATCTCATAAGCAGCTAGACTTAACATCTAAATCACTTTGCAGGCCATCAAATCCATCAGAGAAGCCTGATGTTTCTGTCAGACCTGCTGGAATCCATGATCAAAAAGTGACTGTTCCTCCATCAAAATCTGTTCTAGAAGATCTAACCAATCATGAAACGGTTAAATCCAGTTTGAAAGTTAATGCAAATATAAATATTCAAGGTGCTGCCCCAGAAAAATCTACAATCGCAAGAAGTGCTCCAGGAAAAGAAAGAGTTCGTTATAGAGGTTCTCCAAAGAATCCAATATCTAAAGTGAAATTGCTACCAACTGCAAAGCCAGTAGACTTATAAGATCAAATATCATGTCTAAATGGGTTCATTGTAACTTGGTTAACCTTTAGAAAGATCTAAATTTTTATGATTTTTTTTTTAACTCTAATTATTTGTAATTTTTGATTTATTTTAACTGCGTGAGTCGTGGAGATGTACAAATATTAATTTGTTTTGTGTTGAGGTTTTCTTCATTTACTGAAACGTCTGTAAATGCTAGTCGGTTCAACTAAATGAATTTAACTTCTAAAACAAAAATAACCTGTTTCTACAAATGTTTGTGTTAGATCTCAAATTTGATTATTTAAGCTTCTAAAAACACGCTGCATCTCCCAAAACAGTTTTTGCAGTATTTAGATTAAGTACCAAGTTTAAAAAAACCCCAAACTTCTCAAATATTTAAAACAAAACTAACAGACATCGGAAAGAAAATATCTTGATGCTGAGTAGTGGTAGTTAAAGCTATTTACTTTTTAGTTTTAAGTGTGCTGTAGCACTACTCGGTACTACGAAGTTGGATCTTATATGAGCCTACTTCTTCTGAGACAATGTTTTTTATTTCTACTGGAGTAAATTGGGAGCATATTTTCCTTGTTGAGTAGGTAAATGTCAAAATAAAATTCGTGCGTGCACACACACTGGAGAATTATTAGAACACATGGAAAACAAATGTGAAGTTTATTCAAAAAGCAAAAAAAACTTAAAAACTTCATCCGGTGATGTGCTCTGCAATAGGTACCAAGTATTTTCAGTTGTGAGCAGTAAAATGTTTTATTTTAATATGAGAGGGGAGTTTTAACTTATTTTTAGAGCAATAGAATAGTGTTAACTAGATGGTGCAGAAGCTGGTTTTAGATGCCGAAAGTGTTTCAAGAGATGAATGTAAGAAGCCATAGTGTGTTAAAAGTTGATTCGCACAAGCAAATGTTTATATTTTTTAGAATGAAAACTGTTTATGTCTGTCATCAGTTGTAAAATTATTTAAGAGTAAACACTTGAAACTATTCATTAGCTTTTTATAAATGCGAATGGTTTATTGGCAAAATGTTAGAGCTGAAGCACTGGATATTTTGGTTTTAATAAAACCATTGTTTTTTTCCCTTTTCTGAACTTGTTCTTCTATAATGACTTAGAAAGTTAGATCATGTTGTTATATGCACACTGTAGGCACCAAAATTAGTAAGGCTGAGAAAACTGAAGTCAGAAGCAAATCTGTTCTGGCTGTCTTTTTTGTTCATCTTAGATACAGTTTGGTGATTCTCACAACTAACAAAAGGCATGGTGCAACACAGTTTATCAGCAGTAGTCTTCTGACCTTCTTAAGGAGTATGTTAATAAAAGGAATAGTTCTTTCTGTTCCCTGCCTCCTTCCCTATGTGTCTACCAACTTGCAAGCTGAATCTGTTCAGCTGGTTGATCTGGTGGAAACCTCCTCTCTCACTCTGTTTGCTACATTACTGTTAAGATCTAGGACTATGGAAACAGCCTTTAGAATATCTTAACAGGATTGTTTGGTGTTGTGGTTAAATATGGGAAGCTTCAGTTTCATGAAACAAAGGAGTTGATGTAACAGTTCACCACCATCCAAAGAGGAAGCTCCTTCTCTTGGCAACATGCTCTTACCCTCTGCCTTTAGCTGCTGCTGGTAGATCCTTCAGTTGATTAAATGCAGGCACCAGAGAACCACATTTTGTATCTTCTCACTGAGGTAAATAAGGATCAGCAAAACAACTGCCAGCTTTCATAGCAGATGTAAGGAGGTAGGAGCTGAAAATAGGACAGAAGGAAATGAAGGCAATGTCAGGAAGAAAATGAGATCTGACTCCTGTAATAGTGAGCTGTCATATCAATTTTTGTTTGAAAGAGTAAGTCTTGAGGTTTTTTTCCTGTTATATACCAAATATTTTGAATGCTAGTGCAGCTTTGACAAGGTGTCCCAGATGGAGCAGTAAGCTACTTTTGATGATCGATGCAAGCCAATCTTGAACCACTAGATTTAGGTGTCAGAAAGGGAGAATTTGGTAGGGCCTTGACAAAGAAAGCTTTAAATGCCATAAAAAAAATTGTCAAAGTTTAGGCTCTGTTTTTACAGGTTTTGCAGAACAGTTTGGATATATATCCATTTCTATAAAGTTGATTATGTTTTGCAGAAAGAAACACTAGATGCCAAGTAGAAGTCCCTACTGCTTAATCTTGCTTGTATAATGTACTATAGAACAGCAAAAAGAGAGAATAGTCTACATTTGAAAGTGTATGCCATGGTTCTCCTGGGGTTTATGTAGTATAATCTCAGAGCTTCTCTTTAGCTAGCTATCCTAAAATGGAATGTGACACATTCCCATCAGTAGCAGTGAAGATGTGATACGTAAATTAGCCTTTAGAAGTTACCATTTTGACAAGTGCTATTACGTGGTGCACTTCATTCTTTTACAGTTTTCTTCTTGCTAACCTTTGCTATGTGTACAGATCAGCTTAATCTGGGGACCTTCACCTATAAATCCTTGGAGACAGTTCCCATGTTGATACCTTGTAAACCTGTAGTTAGGTAAATGCTATCATTCCATAAGTAAATCATATTATTCTGGGAAGAGAAATCACAGCGAGAAGATGGATACAGTCCCAGGAATATGTAATAGTTTATTTCTGTAACTGTTAATCCATCACAACCCTTCAGTTTTATTTTTAGACTATTGTGTTTAGCTGAAAAGGGAGATCTTTAATATCTCCCCAAGCTTTGTGTCATCTTCTTAACGGGACGAGCCCACGCCACGAGGGCACGGTCCCTGCACGTACCTCGGGCAGCTCCCGGTGCGGGGGAGAGGCCGTGTCTGCGCACGGAGGATGCGCGGCCGCGGAGCCGCCGCACCCGCAGAGCCGCGCTGGGAGCGGGAGGTGAGCGGGGCGCTCCGCGGTGCGGCGGGGCCCGGCCCGGCCCGGCCCGGCCCGGGGGTCCGTGCTGCCGCAGGGCTGCCCTGGGGCCGGGTCACGGCCCAGCTGCCCGGGGGGGCGGCACAGAAGGGCGCGGTGGTGCGGGCAGCGGAGTGGCAGCCCTGCTCCTCTGCGGATTAAAGGGAACGTTCTGTAGAAAGCGGGCTTTCTTCCTCGATACAGAGGCTGCAGAGGCTGCTGAAGCGGGAGGGTTGCGAGGGGCGTGCGGTGCGGTGGGGGAGCCGCGCACAGGCGTAGCTGGGAATATTCCCAGCATTGGGGTTTTCAGCCATTTTTGCCTCAAAGACGTTTCCAGGTGCCTTGCGTCGAGCGGCTGGAGTATTGGAGCATCTTTAACTGTCTGGAGTGGAGAAATCAGACAGCTGTGCGTGTGTTAAGGACACACGGGAGGGCACCAGGGGGAGTGGAGGGGTTTTTGTTTATCTAAGGGATTGGAAGTGATGCATTTTAATTATTTTCTGATGTGAGGGGAAAAGCAGCTTTGAGAAAACAAGCGTTGTAATTAAAATTCAGCCTTTCGAAGAGGACAGTAAGTGGTGCTTGGTTGTTTTTCTTTTTGTTGTTGGCTTTGGGGTTTTTTTTCCTAATTAAACTACACTGAGCAGCCATTTAGTGAAAGGGATTCAAGGAAACAAACCAATTTGCTTCAGGTGGGAAAGATGATGCATATGAAGTAGGCAGCCTTTTGTTTTCAGCTGCAAAAAACCATATCTAGGTTGTTCAGAGGTCTCTCATTATTCATTTTGCAGTCAATGCAAGAATAGAGCTTGGAAAATACAGTTCCTGCCTGAATAGTTCTTAGTCCAGAGCTTTATAAAATAGCATAATAAGCATGGGGGGAGGGGGGAAGGGGAGGGGTGTAGTGGATGACGTATTCTCATTAAATGAAAAAGTGGATTAATTTTGTTTGCAGTGACTGTTAATGAATGTTATGGGCAAATACAAATCAGAAAACTGATTTCTGCAGTTTGCTACTTAATATTTCTTTTAAAAGGGAAGAACGAACCCACCCTGTTCCCCCCCCCAAGTTTCCACCTGGCTAGACTTTCAGCTGCCCCTAGAAGCTGTGGTAGTAAACTGTTATGTCCGGTGGTAATATCAGATGTTATTTCCACCATGTGTACAGGACTTTTTTTCCCCACTATAATTTATAATCAAATTCTTTTCTTTTTCACAGGATAAAAGTGGCTACCACTATGATAACTACCTTGTTTTGCAACATGATATTTCTGCTGGCATTTGGATTGGCTTCAGCGTTTAGCCACAGCCCTAGAATGCCTGACAGGGTTACTGAAGCAGATATACAAAGGCTCCTCCATGGGGTTATGGAGCAATTGGGCATTGCCAGACCCCGTGTAGAATATCCAGCACACCAGGCTATGAATCTTGTTGGTCCACAGAACATTGAAGGTAGCTGATTTCTACTTTGACTTGTGATGAATTTATTAGTATGCTTTGGTAATAATTAATATTTTGTTTATAGATGCAGAAAGAATATCCTGAGTTTAAAATCATGGACTTCTTCACCATGTTGTTGCTTGATCTTTGTTTTAATATCATCATTCATCTTCTACCTTCATTAATGTAATGATTTTGGCAGAAGTAGTGGGGTTTTTTAATGTACAGGCTTTGCAGAAAAAGTTACATTACCTTAGCAGTGTCTCATCTCTAGTAGCTCAAAACTACAGCTTTACTAAATTATGCCTGAATATTGTGCATAAATATATCACATATATGTTCTATAATAAACAAATGTGACCTATAGAGTCCAAATCTCTTGGATTTTTATAAACATTTGCAGACCAAAAGAGATCAAGTGTTTGCAGTGGCATGCAAGATAAAGGGATAAACCTTACATTGGGATTTTTCCTTCATGCTGCAGAACCCTGTAGGATTCTGCAGGATCCATTCTGGAGCGCACAGGGGGAAGCCAGGGCTCGAGATGCAGGTGGGAAGGATATGGGTGCTCCTCTCCCTGCATCTGTAAGTAGCACCTCAACACTGTATTGCTGTGATGAATGCTCTGGGCTCAGCTTCATTTGTTTTGGCCAATACCTCTGATCTCACACTGTGTAAGTTTTCCTTGGAATAAGTCTTTTATAGCTATGTAAATCATCTGAAATATCGGGCTCAAATGTTAGAGTATTGTGATAGTGTTACAATGTGTTGCTGTTTTAACTGTACAAACTAGCTTTTATTTTGGCATGACAGCAAAAGCTTGCAGGTATGCAACTCCAAATATTATTGTTTAAGTTCGAACAACATCAAAACAGAGCAGAAGCTCTCAATCTTTCTCTCAGAATTAAACCACTTTGACACAGTGTAGCAAGTCTCCACATTCCATAAGTCTATGTTCTTTATTTTATCGTCATTCTGATCTACAGACTATCCTATCCAAACAGATACAATTGCTCTAATGGAGGCTAAGGAGAGGATTAAAACTGAATAGGCATTTCTACCAGATAATTGCAGACCTAACTTTATAAATTTTCTAAAGAAACTTTGATGGACATATGTTTTTCTGCAAACTTAAATGACAGAGACTAGACTTAAAGAGTATAATTTGGTCTGTGCTCTTTTCTCCTCTTTTATGAATGTTCATAAATGGAGAAATTAGGACAGACTGGTAGAGTAATTTTACTCTCCATCTTCCTCTTTCCCCTAGACTTTAAAAAAAAAATCCTTAAAAAATATAAGCAAATCTGAGTATCTGGCAAATACTTAATCTCAGCTGTTTACCATTACTTTCTAATTACAATATTAGCAAAACCAAAATAGGAATCTCTTAATATTGAAAATTTTCTAGTGCCTGTGAGACTCAAATAATGCTAGTTTTTGTCATCCATATAGTTCTTCCAGAAACAGCAGGTTGACAAATTTTTTTTTTTTACCTACTTTTTTTCTTGTTTTCTCTCGTTTCTCTCATTTGGTTGGTTTTTTGATGTAAAAAACCCCCTGTGTATATAACAGAGTGAAACTGAAAGGTGATAAACCCAGTTAATTTATCATATTTAACACTCTCCTCTTGATCACGAGGACGTCTCTTTTTTTCTTCACGCGTACCATGGGTATTTAACATCCTATTGAGATATTTCTGCAAAAGAAAAATGGTCTTGTGAGATGACTGCTATCAATCAGCGTAGAAATAGACAAGCAAATCAGACCTTTGTAACAAATGCTGCTTTTCATGGAATGTTCTGCAGTAAGTTTTTCAGATAGTAATCACTTGCTCTTTCTTTGGTTTCTTTTGATGATATGTGTCTATTTATAGATAGATATCTCTTAAAGTATCTGATTAGAAACATCAGCCTACTGTTGGTTGCAGTTTCAAATGGTCTTTCATCGTTTCACACAGTGTTTTCTCATACTGCTTTTTTTAAAAAGTACTATAATTCAGTAAATTTTCACCATGAGTTTATCTTTAAATATAGACCATAGGATAGTTAATTCATCAAAACTTGCATTTCGTTCTATATGGGTGATTTTAACTATTACGTTGTGAAAGACTTCACAATTGAATATACCAATTACTAATCAGTTAACAAGGCTCTGTTTCATCCTCTTTGAATATTTATTTCTGCTTAATCTGGAGAGAAACCTGCATGATGGGTTTGACTTTCTATTAGGTATCTACTTTGGAAACAGAACTGCTAAAATGGCATGGTAAGACATCTATTCAAAACAGTCTAGTTCTGTAAGAGATACATAATGCTTTCATATATGGTATCTGCCTCAAAAACTGCAGTTTTTACTGTTTTCCCCACAACCTGCCCACTACTCAATTCTTGACAGGGGATTGACATCCCAGTGGCTCCAGTCAGCCAACATTTTCTGATCAAAAGAGAATAGAGCTGGATTCAGGCAAGGACCTCATTCTCTGGTGAGGAATGAGCATAGGAGGCATTTGAATGAGGAATCCTATGAGTTAATGACCTATGATGGATAAATTAAGTGTAATGCTCAGTACAGTAAAAACATAATGACTTTTCTGAATGGTGTTTTGCTTGTTCGTTTGTTTGAGAGGGGAGGAAAAGGGACACGGATCTTACACACATATTTTATGATATTCAGTCACATCATGCAGAAACAGAATTCTCTCAGAGGAGAAAGCACCAATCTCTGCTCTGTTAAACAGTTCTGCAGGATTTTCTGGATGAATGTTTTTGATGGTGGTACATTCTTACAGCTTGCTTGTGTCTCAGGTACTTCTTGGTCAATGCACAAGGAGTCGAACTGAGCAGCATGAGGAACAGTGTCATGGGTTGTAATGTTTAAGCAAAAGTCCTGTGCTCTTAGCACAGGTGTTGGCTGACAGGAGTAGTAAAGAGGATTGAGAGGGAACTTTGTGACTGATATTCCCAGTGCTGTCCATGTAAGAAATCAATTTATAGTTGAGTTATAGAAAAAATAAGTACATGTGTTTTTAAATAGCACTAGTACAAGATTTTAAAATTCTGAAGGATTCATCTATGGGACTTCCACAACATAGTCACACTGTTATCACTGGCTAATAATTCTGTGTGCGAGTGCTTAAAAAAATCTATGTGATAATAGAAAGGAAAACTAAGGCAGAAGGGAAGAAAGAGGTTTGACAGTTATTAGAATATGTCACAGCAAAACAAGTTTTTCATTCTAAATACCATCATGGCAAAGTGGTAATTCACTAACTACTCTCCTGAGGCGCTGTCTTCTTTGGGAATTTTTGCCTGAAAGTAGTGGAGAGTAGGATTGGGTATGAAATGTTTATTATTTATGAGAAAGTCTGAACTGCCAAGAATGTTGACTTCCAGATGTTTTTCAGATGTAGGTTTCAGTGACCAGTGACACTTTAAACAGTTTAAAACCAAGTTCATCCCGTGACAGCATCTTCATCATTAGTGCACTGACTGTTCTGGGGTGCATTTCTTTCTCATTTTGACCAGGTATTGCAACTCAGCATTAAAAAAAAAATCCTTTATCAATCAGAGCTTAATAAATTATGGTCCTACAGAAAATTGTTTTACTTAACAAAATGCTTTTGTCAGAAATAGCCCCAGCAGCATAGACGTGCAGCAGTGGTGATAGCTGTGAGTGCCATCAGCTTTAGCCAGGCCATGATTTCAGAAGTGCCACTCATTTTCAAAACACCAAGATTTCACCCATTATAGGTCTACACTTGCAAGCAACATACTGTCAGGAAAAAATTAATTTCTGTGTCTTTGGAATTTGAAAACAAATTTAGGCTGCCATAATATAGACAATTTTATACTAGCAGCCTGATTATAATGAAATGTTTGCAAATCTGAGTGATTATTATAATAACCTTTTCCAACTGAAGTTTTATATGCCACAAAAATACCATTGCTGTTAGTTCACAAGCAGATTTCCTAATTATACTCATTTTCCATCTCAGCTCTCTACATTTTTTCTGGTGTTAATCATCGTATTTTGACTTTAAAATGCTAGAAACTGGAGGGTAGATGTGTTGCAAGGAACTATACATGGTCATCTCCATCCTTAGCCTCACCCCCCCACCACCAAAAAAAAAAAAAATTTAGGACTGTATTGGCTGTAGAAAGTGAAGTCACAAACTTATTCTATACCAAGGACAACTGAAAATTGGACACTTTTCAGAAAATACATTTAGTAGCATGTGTTCTCTTTCTGAAGTGACCAGACAGTTTTCTTGATTGATAGAAAAAAAAATTTACAGTTTCTTAATTGAAATTGAAATTAATTGTTAAAATCTATAAATACATGGTTTTTTTATCTTCTCATTCTCTTTTCAGTTGTCAATTTACCTGTTCAGGTCAGGCTGCTAAAATAGGAGTAAAGTCTAGAAAATGCCTGATAAAAAATTTAATCTACCAAGAAAGTACTGTGAAGTTCAGAGAGATGCAGAGGCAGTGTGAGCTCTCCTCTGTTAAGTGGAATAGGACAAATATATCACAGAAATGGGAATTTGCTGTCTGATTCCCTATGCTTGTGTACCATAGCCAGCAGATGGTGCATAGCATGTTAGCATGGCAGAAGCCAGACATATCCTACAGGATGAGTGAAAATGTTTTAAATACCTGAAGGTGGTATCTTAGGATCAACTGCTTTTGCTGGCCACTTGAGTTTCTTTCTGTACACCCCCTGATTCCTAAAACTAATAAACTCATATTAACTACTCTAATTTCTCTAATAATATTCCCTCTCCTTGTTGATTCATCTTTTCAGAAAGCTATGTTGGAGTCACTTAGCAGTGTCTATAAAAAGAGGGGAAAACATGGAAAAGCAAAATAAGAATTTTTAATGAGTAGCTGTGTTTTAGTAGTTACTGTTTATCTTTGTCACTAAAATACTATACAAGCCCTACTGGGCTATATTCAGGCTTTCTGCAGATAAGAAGACAGCTGTATCTGTGTTAAAAGAGAACAATAGAATAAAATAAAGAAATGCATTCAACATTCAAAAACATAGAAGTTAATTTTTCTGCTTGGCAGGAATTTTACGAAGTAAGAGACTACTTTTTTTTCTTTCCTTGCATGCTTACATGTTTGTGCCAATATTTAAAGGGATTTGGGATTGTTTATTTATTTGTTTGTTTGTTTTCCTGAGGAGTGGAAGGGATTACATATATAATACAAATTTCAGGACTACTATACCATGCATAGCAGAACAGTAAAAATCTCAAACACATGGGGGCACCACTAGTTCAACTCGGGCAGTTTATAACACTTTAAATTCGTAATGGGAAATGTGAAGTCCTATTTTCATTTTGCAAATATCATTGTCTACCGTAAATTCAGTACCCCAGAAAGCCTCTTGTGTGTTTGATTTGGTTGTTTTGTTTTTATTTCTTAAAAGCACTTCAAATGAAATGATTGTTGGTAAAGGTGCTGATGTGACAGCCTAGAGTCTGAAGTTTTCCATCTCCAGAAGAGGCATAATGTTTTCAACCTCAGTGACAACATTAAATGAGGTCTCCTAAATCCTGATCGTTTGTAGGCATAAGAAAATATGAAAAATATGATGCCTCTTAGGGAGGCTTTTGACTCTCCTGCTGAGACTGCTTGTAGCTACTGAGAAAAGACTGGGGTTGGTTTGATTATTTTGAAAGGAAATAAATACCTGTTTATTGCTTCAGAAAAATGTTGATTGAGATTGAGATGATAAGAGAGTCTGGAACATTTTGCAAATATTTCTACTAACAACTGGTAGTTAATGACTTGTCAGCACAGACTCTGTACAAATAGCACTTTGCATGAAACCTACTGTCTGCAAAATTATGCAGATTAGTCATGCATGTTAATAATATATGTTTTGTGTACATTTTACTAATAAGAAAACTTAAGTGCTGTATAACTTTGCTGTCTGTCCTGTATCATACCTGCAAGACTACTACTTGCTTCCTACAAGGACAGTAAAATATTTGTATTAGAAAGTTGCAAAAACTTCTGCTGATGAATGCACTCGGTAAAACCAGTGCAGAAATGCGCTTTGCACTCATTCACTTTTGGGCTAATGTGTCCTATTCTTACACCCGAATATGTTTAGACTTCCTCAGGTGACTAGAAGTCAATGGTTATTGTGTGATATCTGGAGGTCAGCAAACATGGCAGTGTGATGTCTGTGTCCTCTTTGCTCTAGTTTACATCCTCTGTGCCAGCCTCCAGGGATAGCAGTGGAGTCCTGGGGCCGGCCATGCGGCTGAGCTGGGCAGACCTCCCACAGCCTGCCCTGCTGATTCAGGGCTGCTTTGTTAGTGCAAAGAGACCACACAATCATTTGGGATTGGGGTTGTTATACCTGTTCGATAGAGAAAGTCTTGCTGCAGTTAAGACATAAAGTTGTATTCACATTGGGACTGCTTTTGCACACGTGCCTTTAATCCAGCACTGTGTTATGGACCTGGCATTTAACAAACAAAATCAAACCCAGCATCACTCTGTTAGTCTCTGCTTTCAGGTTTTGTTGTTTGTTTTTGGTTTTTTTGGGGTTTTTTTTCCAAATTACTCAAATAGCCCAAGAAATATTGTTTCAAAATTTAACATGGACGTCTCAAGTTTGTAACATAAAATGAAAGTGGTAAAACTAATTTTTTATATATTAATATGGTAGATATCTAGATTTGTATTTTCTTTGTATTTTATTCTGCAAATTGTATTATTAAACATAACCAGAATTTGAGTATCAGGCAGTGGTGGTGCATGTTGAAAGAGAGGTACTTTAGAATTCTAATTTCTGAATTTAAAAGCAAATGACAGTGACAGATGACAGTGCTAGATGACATCAGTGATGCTTATTGTGGATTTTCTTTATCTGAATGAGTGATATGGCACAGGTCTATAAAGAAATTGCACATAAAATGTTTATACCTCTAACTCCACAAACAGGAAGATAATGAGGTGATATGACTTTACTTTTATTAAAGTCTTTGAAAATTTGGCCCATATTATCCTTGATTCCATATGAATTTATAAGACATGACAAGCAGTGAATAATAAGAAAGCCAAGTTGATGTCTGCGTTGCTATGTGGAGGTCATACCATGTTACCTCAATGTTTTTCACAACCTTCCCTCTTGAGGAGCAAGAGCAGGATCCAGTGAAGGCAGTAAGTGTTACCACTGTGGACTCTGACACTTCTCAATTTTGGCAACTGCCCTTCCTCTATGCCCTGCAGGAGGGGTGCAGGCACTATTCCTGTGTTCTCAGTGTGGCTGGGGAGATGTAGGGAAAATTCTCAAAACTACTGTTTTCATCAGAGAAGTCAGTCAGTGGGGAACACAAGAGGAAAAGTGTACTAATCCCTGTTTCTCTCTAAATCTCCATTATTTGCCTGTGGGTCTGACTAAGGGACCTATTTAGATTTGAGGCTTTGAAACTTTTTCTTGAAACATCATCTTCTGGTGACTGCGGAAGAGTCTGCAGGTGTCACATGTCTCTTCTGAGGAACTAAGAAGATAAAGAGGCTCCAACTCCTAAAACCTCATACTAACCAATGTTACGTGGTACAGACTACTGCTACTGTTCATGAAGTCATCTTTAAAAGATGCCATCAAAGGAGAAAGCTGTTTGAGATGAGACTCTTTCAGGAAAGAAAGAGGGCAAGTCTGCAGGGATTCAGAATTAAGTAGAATCTCCAGTACCTTAAGGTAATTAATCAATTAGAATGGGATTTGTAGCCCATACAATTACTTTTTTTGTACGTGTTACTAGAGGAAAAAAAAATCCAATACGAGAATAAGAAACTTGACAAGAAGAGGGAATATGACAGCTTCTATATTGTCTTATCCTTTATAGTAATTATGTTTTCTTGAGTTGGCAGATAGTATATAGAAATTTAATACAAAACTGTAAAATTTCATCTATCAATCAGTTATGGTCCCAAAGAATTTAAAAAATCTGCCAGTGAAGATCAGCCAAATTATGATGAGCTTTTGTTTTTAATGATTTCTTGTCTTTCACATAGCTAAAATGTTTCTAACTAATGACACAGCATGAGGAACAAACAAGAGGAGCTTGAAGATTCGGCCCAGTCTTAGAGATTTGATATCATTGGCGTGAGTGAAACCTGATGGGTTGATGAGACCTTTGACTAGAGTGCCCTGTTGAACAGTTACAGGCTCTTCAGTAGGGATAGGCAGGGCAGAAAAGGTGGAGGGGTGGCACTGTATGTTATAGAAGGGATAGAATGTATGGAGCTCACAGTTGGCAATGGCACAGTCGAGAGCTTCTGGGTAAGAATCAAGTCAAACAAACAGTGTGGGTGTCATTGTGGGAGTCTGCTATAGACCTCCCAGCCAGGACGATGATGGCAACAAATTATTCTTTGAGGAACTAAGGGACACTCCCTAGTCAACTGCCCTTGTCCTCCTGGAGACTTCAACTTGCCAGAAATCGACTGTGAGCACCACGCAGCTGGTACAACCTGGGCCAGAAGATTCCTAATAAACCTGGATGGCAACTTTATGGAACAGATCCTGAGGGAACTGACTCAAAAAAATGCCCTCCTTGATCTGCTGCTTGTCAACAGAGTGGATCTCGTGAGCAAAGTGGAGACTGGTGGCTGTTTTGACCACAGCGACCACGGAGTGATTGAGTTTTAAATCTCTGTTGAGAGGAGGAAAAGTGCCAGCAAAACCTCAACTCTGGACATGAAGAGAGAAGAGACTTCAGGCTGCTCAGAGAATTTGTAAGTAAAGTACCCTGGAAAGTGTTTTTACAGGTGCTGGAGTCCATCAGTGCTGGTCACTTTTTAAACATTACCACCTAAGGGCACAAGTGCAGGCAATTCCCAAATGTCAGAAGACAAGCAGGCTAGGCAGAAGGCTGGCCTGCCTGAGCA
This sequence comes from Lepidothrix coronata, assembly GCF_001604755.1. Lineage (NCBI taxonomy): Eukaryota > Metazoa > Chordata > Aves > Passeriformes > Pipridae > Lepidothrix > Lepidothrix coronata. Next base: position 2,258,038 of record NW_016690318.1, read on the forward strand.
GGAATCTTCTCTTGGAAATAAGGCAAAAAAGAAGGGTGTATGCCCAGTGGAAGCAAGGTCAAGGGACATGGGAAGAATTCAGAGATGCTGCTTGCCGCTGTAGGGAGAAGATTTGTGTCGTCAAAGTTCAGCTGGAGTTGAAGCTGCCAGAAATGTGGGGGACAACAAAAAGAGTTGTTTTCAAATACATTAGTGACAATAGGCAATGTAGAAATATCATCAACCCCTTACAGGATGAGGATGGTCACCTCACAAACGGGGACAGAGACAAGGCAGAGGAATTTAATACTTTCTTTGCCTCTGTCTTCAACATGGATGACAGACCAAGGGGATCTCAGTGCCCTGAGCTGGAGGACCATGACCGTGAGAATAATCAACTCCCAGTTGACCTTGAAATTTTGCAGGATCTGCTGTTCCAACTGGATCCTTACGAATCTCTGGGACCCGATGGGATTCGACCAAGAATCCTCAAGGAGCTGCTGATTTCATTGCGAAACCTCTCTCGATTATTTTTGAGCAGTTTTAGGAATCCAGAGAGATCCCACCTGACTGGAAGCTGGCAAATGTTGTCTGAATTTTCAAGAAGGAAGACCCTGGAAACTTCAGTGTCTGGTAAAGTTATGGAGAAGATTATTCTGGGATTAAAAAACACCTGAAAGTCATCGGTCATAGCCAACATGGCTTCAGGAGAGGAAAGTCCTGCTTATCCAACCGGATTTCCTTATATGACAAAGTAACCCACCTAGCTGATCAAGGGAAGCCAGCTGATGTAATCTTTTTGGATTTCAGTAAAGCTTTCAATAATGGATCCTTCTGGACAAAATGTCCAGTCCACAGCTGGATAAACACATCATGTGATAGGTGAGCAATTGGTTCATGGGTCGAGCACAAAGGCTAATAATGAATGGGGTGACATCAGACTGGTGACCTGTCACTACTGGGGTTCTGTAGGGCTCCATCTTACCTTCAACATCTTCATCTTCAACATCTTCATAAATGATTCGGACACAGGACAGGAAGGGATACTAAGCAAGTTTGCAGATGACTCAAAACTGGGAGGAGCTGTTGACTCCCTCGAAGGCAGGGGATACCTCAACAAATTAGAGGACTGGGCAATCCCCAACCATATGAAGTTCAACAAGGGGAAGCGCCGGATTCTGCACCTTGAGTGGAAGAGAGAATTGAATGAGTATGAATGGGGCAATGAATAGGAAAATTTTCTGAAGTTCAGTGGAGCAGTAGAGAGAAAACATGGTCCTGTTCTGGATAATTCTGGTGCATCCATGGTTCACATTACAGGAGTGAAAGGAGGATTTTTTCATAAGTGTGTTGACATTGATGGAGCATTTGGACTTCTCATGCAGCTGGTGTCAGTGCCAGTGAATAAAGCGTTCCAATCTTTCATTGGCACATTTACATTTATAGAATTGAAATACTGTCCCATCCCTCGTGGGATAAAGGGGGTCACTGTTTTCCAGTAGTTGCCCTGTTTCCCTGAGCCGTGCACTGCACACGTGGTCATTAGTGAGGTTGTGCTGTGGCAATGACAGGAGTGTGCTGTTTGCTGGATGTGCTTTCCCTCACTCTGTTGATGCGGGGTGGCTGGAAGTCAGAGCAGCAGAGGGGCCCGTGGCTGTGTGCTGCATGTTGCACTGTTTGTAAAAAGGGTAAGCTTGTCCACACAGTGAAGTGTGAAAGCTTCTGCTGAGACTGAAGGGCAAGTAAATATAGTCCATTAGAGGACTGTTCAACCAAGGCAGGCTTAAGAGATTGCTTTTTTCACTTTGTCAGCAAGTGAGCTGCTGGATTTTTTTTATTGTGTATACAATTTGAATAATGACATATAAGCTACTGTTATAAATTTATTGTGAGGGGCATGGGCATTACTTTGGTCCTAACCATTTCACAGTAAAAGCCTTTCATATCTTAAATATTTGTACTGTTTGTAATTAAAATATGGGATAAAATTGAATTGTTCACTGAAAGCAAGATCAGTAGTTGTATGGTGTGTGTGCTTAAGGCTTTAGAAAACACATTGAAAGGAATTTGTCCCTCTGCAGAGAAAAAGAAAATTAGTCTTCATAGTTTCAAGAAACTTGGGGTCATTAAGAAGAAGACAAGCTGACTCTGGAATCTGGGATGCCTGAGCATGTATAGCTGTAGTGTTTTTGGGTTTCCTGAGGCATGCTCTTGAATGGTTAAGGAAGTTGGCTAGGTCTGTATTTTTCCGTTCTTTGTTCTCCTATGCTTTTTCTCCTTCCCTATTCTCTTATTTAGCAGCTTCTGTGGAATAGTCACAATGCGTTAATTTATATTTTTTTTCAGTGCTTCTCATTTCCTGTGCTTAATCAATCTCAGTACATAGAACAAATAGTCCAGATTAACAAAAGATTTTGCAAAGTAGCGAAGATGGTATTGCATCTCTGATTAATAATCTGTTTGCTCCCTCAGAAATCTGAGGCAAATAGGATAATGTATACCAGGCTTCTCTTGCAGCTCATATTTGCTTGGAGTTAGGTTAAGATCATAAGAGGTACAGTTTTTCTCAGGGAGAATACTCCTCTGTGCACCTGGGAGGGGCTTGGACACTAAGACTAAGGCATCTAGTATGACTGTCTAAAGTAAGGGGCTTTAATTTGGGATCTTGGATTCATTTATTCACAACAGATACTCGTGATCCTTTCTATTTTGTATCTCCTTGTTAAGATTGACCAAATTACCTCTTTTCTGAATTTGTAAGTGGGGTAACCCTGTCTTCATTGTTACGTGGGAAATGGTTTCAATCAGACTGAAAGGGAAATTCATCCCATTATTTCTCTTTAAATGTTCCGCAATCATTTTACACTTTTGAAAATCCATTCTCATTGACTTTCTTGAACTGACTCTTCTGGGGGACAGCATTGCCTGTTTGAATTTGATGTGGAGGATTGCTCCCAACAGCAGATTTGTTTCAGCTGTGCTTTATGCTACCAACAGACAGGTGCCAGTAGCTAGAACTTCAGCAGACTAACAGCATTTCCATCGGATGTGTTCGGTCAGGGGAATATTCAATACTTGCAAGAAACTAGTTGCTTGTTGTGTTTCTTTTCCTTTTATTTTTTTCTTTTTCCCCTCCAAGAATTGAGTGGTTAAGTTGTTTGTATAGGTGGGAGACTCATACAGACAGTATTGCCCCTGCAAAGAAATGAGCTGAAATGTATGCAGTTTAAATTTTTAATCATTCCAAGTATTTCCAATTGAGATGATACCAGCAGTTGATGAGGTAATTAAATACTTTTCCAGAATTATAAGAAAGGTGGGGCATTGTTCCAGTTTTGTTTTCCACCCAGCAACAGTTCCAGACCAGTGCCAGCTGATAACATATATGCATATATTTTAAGTGGAATCCAAAGCTTACTTAAGACAATACTGATCTCATCCCAAGAGACCTAAACTTCTAATTTATCCTGTAAAATACCTACATACTCACACAGAAATCCTGCATGGGAAAGGAAGCTGATTATTTTGGAGGGATTTTTTCTGGTAGAATGTGGCACAGAAAAGCCTGTTCATATGAGGAGTAAGGAGAGATGGGAAAAATATCTAGCCCATCCTTTTTCAATACAAGAGTGTTTGTCTGTACTATTCTGGATTTTTGCTAGTCTAGGTTTGAATAATTTAACAATGGTGTCTCTCATGGTTTCTTTGGATAGGAAATTATGAAAAGTTCCTCAATATTTAGTTGTCTTGTCTTTTTCTTTCAGACTCTCCCTGAAGGTTCAAGAGACCCATCTTGTGCTATTTTTGTAGCTGACTGTATATGTTTGTATCACAATATTTTGACATGGTAGCTGCAGTGTATTTAATCCTAATAAGTTTCTTCAAATCAGTAATGTTATAATACCAAAACTAACGCCGCTTGAGAGTTACTGTACATAATACCCCTATTTGGTATATCCATAGCATTTCATTTTTATTATTGTAGTCTTTGCTGAGTGCACTATTTATCAAAGATTATAAGGAATGGGTTTTGCTGATGCTATTAAATCACTCAAGTGTGCTAAATTATGGCACCAGAGCAGGTGCTATTGTCTCCAGCTCTTCTGGAAAGAAGGGAAAGGAAAAACCCTGAAATGATCCTGGACATTTATACCTAAAGGAAACAATTCTTTTTATTAATATAAAAAGATTGGTTTGTACTCACTCAAGGGAATTCTTGGCAGTCGGTTTAAACTTACATGTATATATAGCACACTGGAGCCTGCTGAGTACCTCTGTTTTCTTTATGGATGGAGCTTTGGTGCCAAGAGGTCTGCACCACATACAAGCGTAGATAGGCTTCTATCTGATGGATTGTCCCATAGTGGACCACATTGTATACAGGATGTTCAAACACGTATTGATTATGCGGGTCTGTAGTTTACAGCAGAATCATAAACTGATGCTTTTAAGTACATATATGTAATCAATCTTTATGTGAACGAAATCAGTACAAAAGAGAAATGTTATGCTATACATTAGACATTATATTAAATTAAATTATGTTGCATGGATGTTATACACTTTTTAACCTAATCACCATAACATTATTGTGTTCCAAGTATCATCTTTGTGTGGACTATGGACTGTAAATGTATAAAAAAGTTCATAGTGTGTATAATGCTATTCTGCTTTTAGTGCTGTGTCTCATGGTTAGCTCCAAATGAAAGTCCCATATAACAGAGACGTAAATTTTTTATAGGGGTACTTTAATGTTTGTTACATATCTGTAAAACTTTTTTGCAACACTGTATTACAGAGTAAGAGACTTTTACTTAAGGGGGAAAATTAGCACATTGATTAGATTTTAGACGGTTGTGAAAATAAAATAGAAATATACGGGCTTATAGACTAACTTGTTTCTGGTAGCAAACGTCCAACTGATTATTTACCAAATATAGACAATTTGGCTCAACTACCACTTTTAAATGGAAAAATGAATACAAAATTCGTGTTTTGTATTTGACTGCCTTATGTTTGCAATTTTTGCAAGTGATTATGTTAGCTTACAATGTTTAGCTGTATAAAAGATGATTTAGGCTGGTCATGTTTGTTTGTAATTTGGGACAGGAGTACTTGAATGATTCCTTTGGAGCAGCTTTCATGTTCAGAGGCTTTATTCCCGTCTTCTGGATCTATGAAAAATATATGAATTGAAAATAAGACTATTTGGTGATAATATGGTGATTATGCTATTTACCCAAACAGTTATGTCTGCATTCACGCTTTAACTCATATTTTCCAATTGGTCAAATTCCTTCTCATCTCATTCATTGTTAGTGGAATTTATATGTTGACTGAATGTTGTTAGCCCTCTTTATATAGCGTTTTAAAAAAATATTGTGCTGCTGTCACACAACCATCTCAGTTGCTGGAGTGTGTGTGGTGGCTGTCTTATGTCAGGGAAAAAGAACATGCTTGAAACTAACTTTTTATTTGTCTGAAATTCAAAAGAATAGTGTATAACTGCTTTTACAAAACTCCACAAGCAGCTGGGGGTTAGCCTGTGGATACATTTGGTCAACAAAGCGTGCAGAAAAGATCTGGGGCAGATAAATATTTGTAGAGAGGCATATAGAGAGAGTGGCCTGAGCTTGTTTCCCAAATCTTTGGTGAAAGACCCTACTTGTCAAAGGCAAGGCACTCAGCTGAGATGTGTGGAAGAAGGCCATAGCAAACCACTTCTGTGTGCATTTACCCAAGAACAGTGGACCCATCATTGTGTCCTCTGCCACTGAGTTATAAAACCTGCTGCACAGTGCTGTTGTAACCCTGCAGTGATGGTGATCTCAGTCCCATGGGGCAAATATAAAAGCCTGCATCTAGAACTGATCTATTAAGTAAAGGTGTAGAAGTCGCTGAATGTGATGTTTTGTACTAAATTGACTACTGTGTATGTATACATGCACAAGAATTCCTATCAACAACAGGGACTCTTCATCACTTTTTACCATTACTGCAGGAAATGGAAGTTTACATTTAAGAATTGATTTGAATTAAAAATAATTTTTCGAGGTTTATACAACCAAATTTGCTAAAATACTCTGGGTCCCCAAGGACCTTAACGCCCTAAGTCCCCTTGGGACTAAATTTATTAATGTATTTCTAGGCTGCGCAGATAGTGTTATTTTTTTCTACAGTGTCATTAACTTTGTCTTCTTGCTGATGGTGTCTTGGCATATCTTCTGTTATTAGTTTCTACAGTGAACAGTATCAGTGACTGAAGATGATTGTACAGCAAATGTATCAAGTTTCATTATTGTCTCCCGTTCGTTTTTCTTTGCATTTTTTTTTGCCTAAAACTTTCATTGTTAAGGAAAAAAACAACCCTAAGAATAATAATATGTGGCTGATTTTGTTTCCTAGTTTCATTTTTCATTATCTAAGTTACTGGATTTAGGTCACATGGTTACATTTCTAAAAGAGATGCTTAAAATCTAAACTTGGATCTGTCTCTAAAACAATTACATATAAGAGAGAGATACATATATTTTAAATAGAAGTCTGGATTACTTGAAACCGCTAAAGCACTTACACTTTTAATCTTGTAAAAAGACAGTGTGTATAAATTGTCTTTGCTAGGTGGTGCACATGAGGGTCTCCAGCACTTGGGTCCTTATGGCAATATCCCAAACATTGTGGCTGAGCTGACAGGTGATAATGTACCAAAGGATTTCAGTGAAGATCAAGGCTATCCTGACCCTCCAAATCCCTGCCCTATTGGAAAAACAGGTAATTTGGCTGTAGCCTTTGTACCTCTGTCTTCACTCTACATCTTCCAGTCTTTCAACTGGGTGTTTTAGTGTTTTTAGATGAGCTTTTTTTTTTTTTTTTTTAACATGTGCACCTTCTGTATTGCTATATGACTGCTGGAGAAGGTCATGTGAAAAAATTATATTGACCTCAGAGTAGAAGATAGTGAGATTAATGATAGCATCTTGTTCCCAAGGGACTTCATTTTCAGGCTGGCCCCTGAAAAAAGTTATCTTTCTGTACAGTCCATTATTTTAGAGACTTTCATTGTGCCAAGAGGAATGAAACTGTCTGCCCTGATCTCCAACCCAGACCATGAGTCAATATTTAAGATACCTTGGCTCCAATCCATGTGTCTTTATAGCTCACTGAGGGTGCCTGTCTGCCAAGAAATGGAGAACTATGTGGATGTACCCCAAGATGTTGCATGCAGGCTCAGTCTGGCAGAGGAGCAGTGCAGCCTCTGAGTGCCAGAGAGGTGCCCCAGACACCCAGTGTGTCCCTCAGCTCACAAGTGCACATGTACCAAGCCCTGCACGTGGCTGGTGCTGAAGGGTCACTAAAGCAGCACTGCATGTGCGTAATACAGACATACTCTAAAAGAATTGATCTTTTTCCTGTTATTTGAGCCAAGGAATGACTTCCAGTACTGAAAGTAGTAGTAAAACACTCATTGGCTGCCTTGGGAGCTCAAACTGGGAATGAGCACTCTATTTTTCTCTCATTTTTTATTTGTGAGCTAAGATATCCTTTAAAAATGTTTTCTGTTTAGTCTTCTTTTATGTTATTTGGATAATGCAGAACAGTTGTTTGTATTCTTGTTTAAAAATGTTCTAACTAGCTTAGAATTCATCAAAAAATAATATTTGTCATGAAAAGTTTTGTGAAGTATTTTTACATTTCATTCAAAAATTTGACAAAATTTCAAATAGCCCTTCCTTACTGTTTTCTATTACAGCCCATTTGGTGATGATGCCTACATCTCTTCTGAAATAATACCTCCTCTTCTAGTTTTTTCAGTATAGCTGTTTGACAGGTTGCAAATGATGGGTTTAGGTTTTCTCACACACACAAGCACACACACAGACTTTCTATCTTCTGTGCTTGCCCGTTAGACTTCTGTTAGTGATTAGATAAATAAATTAAAAACATGGCATCCAGGGAAATGCCTTTGAAAATCCCTCCAATTTTTCTTTCTTAGGCGAAATAATAGTTGTTAGCTAAGCTAATACAGTCAGATCTGAACACAGGGGGAATTCTTAGGGAAATGCTGCCTGCTCAGATAAATGGCTCTGTCATAGGTATGCCGTGAGTGAAGATAGTATCTACTAGGATTAGAGTAAAATGTTTTTCAGAGCCTTAAATGGAAATTCAAGTGCTGACTGTATTATGCATACAAATTACCAGAGACTTTCCTCAATCAGGTCTGTGGATTTGCTTAATGGAAACAATTTTTCCAGTCACTGTCTACATATGCACATTCCACAGCAGGAATACATAAGCCTGGAGCACTTGAGCTTGAAGACTTTTAGATTAGCAGTCACAGAGGGCACACATATGCCCAGCTGCCCTTTGTGTTTTCTAGCATAAGACACGGATACTCTGAGAAGATTGACCACACTTCTCTTGTCACCTGTTTCTCTCTTGAGATAACCTCGTCCCCGCTGGGACTGAAATAATTTTTAAGTGCTTTAGTGATATCTGAGTTACTTAGCCAATATATATAGTTTTCTTCTGTTTTCTGTTGGCAACTTAATTTTTTCCCCATCCTAAGGAGCAAATAGGGAAAGCAGGATCTGTTGAACTCAGAATAACCTCCTCAGGTCATTACATCAACTCAATTTTAAGTCAAGCCTTTATTGTTTCCCACGTCTAAGAGAAAAAAATAATCCATCTGCAAATCTTTTCACGTGATGACACACAAGGACAAAAGGGAAAGTCCACGTGTGTGCTCCAGAGTGCCTGTGTTCTGGCAGATGTAGCTGCTTGGATGCCCAGCATCATGCCCTGGCTGGAAGGATCTTCTTCGGTGTGTCTGAGAGGAACTTGGACTGCAAGCTCCCCATGATGGCAAAGCAGAGGGAGCTCCAGGAGCAGACTCTATCTAAAAAATACTCTGGCTCCAAGTTGCTGAAACTTTGTTTAATCTAAAGATGACTTGTTTTGGTAAAAAGACTGTAAGTTGATTTTTAAATGGGTATTATCTTGACATGACACTCTCTACAGAACCATCCATTGTGGTTAAAGGAGGTTTCTAGACCAATCAGACTAGTTACCAATCTGCAGAAATGTCTTCATCATAAAACTTCTACCACATTGCATTTTTAGGAGATCTTATGATGCATAAATGATTTTCAGCCAATTTGAACAAAGTAGCAAACCAGAAATGGAGCTCCATGAAGAGCTGCTCACTGAAGGAAATTAAGTCTTTGTTCACAGCACTGTTTTACCATAACCTTCAAAAGTATTGCCTAAACCATTTCTAAAACTACCTGTGAGTATTTAAAAAAGAAAAAAAGATCCCTTCTGAATAGGAACAGGATACAGTTCTACATAAAATCAGTGCAATAATGAAAAGAAAAACAAAAAGGAGGAGGAGAGCTTGGAAAATAAATTTTGTTTAGTTTTGAAGTTTCATTAAGTTGCAAGGTTTTGGTTTTTTTTAAATTAAATACATCCTGACAAATTCATTTCAAAAGAAAAGAAAACTGGTATTTTCTAGTCATCCCGTTCTTTATTTTTTTTTAACTGCATGATTGCATTTAAGAAATTTGATGACTAATGTGGCACATATTGTGTGTTTCAAAGTTACTAAGTACTCAGTGCTTTCTAACATACTTTTGCAGTTGATGATGGGTGTCTAGAAAACACCCCTGACACAGCAGAGTTCAGCAGGGAATACCAGCTGCACCAACACCTTTTTGATCCAGAGCATGACTACCCCAACGTGGGCAAGTGGGTGAGTACATGCTTCCTGCTTATTTTTTTGCATGTGAAACTGGGTATTGTCTGCTGTGTGTGACACTATGAAACCACAAGGAAAATATTGTCTTTATTGCTGGAAAAATTATCACCCTAAGGGAAACCACTCAAAAAAGGTAAACTTGCCCTGAAAAATACAGAAATAGTGCTTGCAATTGATATGCGCCCCAGAAAAATAGAAAGTAGAAATCCTTGTTTTATTACCTGTCCCAAAGCATGACAGCTATGTATGTACTTGATAAATGCAACAAACCACATTTCAAACTACAGTGAATAAGTAACCAAAATTAGTGCAGATCTTAGGACAAGATTTCAAAACATAACAGGACCCTAATCCAAAAGAATATCCAAGTTCAGTGACTATTCATAGTTCAGCTACTTAGATAAAAAATAGCAAGAAAAGAAAAAAAAGATGGAGTGCAGCAATCCCTAAACACCTTAAAAAATCCAGGACCAGACAGCTTGCTCTAAGGAATGCTCTCTGCCTTAAGGATTTTTGAGTACTTGATGCTGCTTCTTCCTCTGCTCAGGTTGTGCACTATATTGAAAATCTATTTGACACGTCACATATAATAAATACAGTGAGATACACTAAGGGCAAAAATCTTGTTCTAAGCATGCAAAGACTATAATAACTGCAGCTAGACTATTTCTGCAGGCTAAAGGCTCCAAAGAAAGCTCAGCTGCTTAATCTTAGATTACATCAGTTAAAATGTCCAATCCCAAATCTGTCTTCAGGCGCCAGGAAAACAATAACAATGATCATAATTTATGCTTCTAGAGCAAATAATGAAATCTCATTTTACATTGCTATAACACTTTACTTAAGGTTGCCCTAAACCAGTGCTTTGTAAGCATATATCGATAAATGGACATGTTTGGCAGCCTCTTCTCCTGCTGTAATTGTGAGACAATGATTCATCATTCATAATCAAGCCAGTGTAAGATTTATAGTCTTAATTACTTATGTGAGTGCTAAATTTCTGGAGAGAATCATGCCAAAAATCCAAATTTTGGAGACTTGTGTCAGTAATTATCATCAAAGGTTTTCATCTAAAAAACACCAGATGGTGAACTTTCTTATTTTTGCCAGATAAGGTTGTTAATTTTCTTATTATTCATAAGTACTTTACTTTCATAATACCATTTTGAAGACTATAAAAGCACTTCTGTAAATCTTTGGCGTCTAGTACTATTTCAGAGTCAAGCGTGTTGTCATTAGCAACATATATACGTAATAAATGGTAGTTAATCATTAGTGAATCCTGGACTTTTTTCATATCTCCATCCATCACTACTTATTCAGGGGAAAAAGCTGCTCATGCATGGATTAAAACAGACTCTTAGGTACTAAATAGTAATCACATCTAACTGCAGCTTAGCAAACTCCAGATCTTTCTAATTAGAGATGAACCAGCTGGTCATGTGCATGAGCAAATGTTCTGCCGAGATCCAGGAGAATTGCCTCATTACCTCGTCATTGTATATTATTACATGTTAAAAATATAAATACAGTGGTATCTTTTTATGACTGGTTTTGTTATTTTTAACTCTCTGGAAAAATCAGAGAAACACTCTAAAAATTATTTGTTTGAGACTTGATAAAAGAGAGAGATCAGATCTTTTAGGTCACTCACTGTCATCTGCATTAGGTTGTAAATGACCAGCACAGCTGGCTGTGGGCTGCCCAGGTGGTAACTGTGTGCATCCAATCCTCCCACTGCCCCCAACCACCAAAATTCCCTCTGCCCACCAACAGCTTGTTCCTGTTTCTTGTGTCGAAGAGCCTAGGACTAAACACCACTAGGTCTGTGATGGCTGTCTACTTACAGACTGTGTTTCCAGCAGCTCCTACTGGCACACACCCTGTAGGTGCAAGGCTGTCACCACCATCTGAAGCTTTCAGGGCAAGTGTGTTTCCTGGACCCATGTGGGCTGCCATGTGCTCTTGGGAGAGCTTCTCTCCTGCCTTTTCCTTCCACAGTGCAGTTTAGGCACTGTTACAGTTCCCAGTGACTTGTCCTTTCCAGGACAAGCATAACAACAGTAAAACCTTAGAATTCCTTAGCATAACAACAGTAAAACCCAACTTACATTAGCAGGTCAGGAAAAAAACCTGCTTGTCTTAATGGGACAGAAGCAGGTTGGTTGGTTTGTTTTCATGATAGACTGTCATGCTTGCAAAGTACGAGACCTCTGCAGTACCCTGTGAATAACAGACACACTTTATAAGAGTCAAGCAAGTCTAGAAGGTGTCTCATGCAGCAAAGTGTATGGTTCCATGTAGATGCTAAATATGGTGTGTAAATATTGCTAATACATATGAAAATATAAATATGTAAATCATGATAAATGTGCACTGGGTTAGGAGTGGGAAGAAAGAGGAAGAATTTTTTTGTCTTTGGAACAACTCTCCATATGTTAATATGCTGACCTGTGGGAAGTCTCTGGAACAGATTCTGTTTATAGAATGAGATGCACAGCTTATACTCTCATCCCCAACCCCTAAAACTCTTTTTTTTTTTTCTCCTCATATGTGGAAAACGTAGAGGCGACAGTGGGAATAGTAAGATGAGGGACTTTTGGAGGTTGCTACCCTAGTGTACTAGTATAGTTTCTAAGATTTCAGGGGGTTTTTCCCCTCGGTTCAGACTTTTCCTTGCAGGACACAGATATTTTCCATTTGAGTCTGCCTTTTTTGCAGCTTATCTCTTTAGATGGTTTGAAGACGTGTTGTTGGCATCCAGAAAGACTTTCACAAAGACCATTTACAATATACAATTTACAATACAAATCTAAAAACCACTTATATGTAAGTTGTTATTTATTGAAACCCAAGGTGTTAACCAGTACCACATGCAGGGGTTAAAAAGAGAAGGGAAGTTAGCTGTGTTTTCTGACACCAGTATCAGTACAAACAGAAAATTAAAAGCAACTATGTTTTTCAGCAACACTCCTTTGTACTGAAGCAATGGATGACATTTCACTCTAAGGATAGAAATAATGTCGGTTTTGCTTATCAGTCACAGTGGAGGGATCCAAGGCAATACAAAGAATGGCAAATGGGAAGCAGGGCTTAAAATATTCTACAAAGGTGAAATCCTTGTTAAGAAGTTACTGTGTGTGGCTTCCTAATTTTGATAGAAACCTGAACTAGTCACTCAGAATTTATTTTAATCCAACTACAGTTGTAATGAGCAGCCCTAAGTGTATCTGTCTTTTCCAACTGATATTGCTAAATATCTGGATGGTAATGGTGATTATTAGGATATGTTATGACAGGTCTAGTCCCCCTCTTCAATTTTAGACAGTACAGATTGTATAATTCAGTGTAGTATGCCTGATGTAATAGAAATTGTCATGCCTGATATTCCTGGCAACACTGGAACTTGACTCAAAAAAAAAAAAAAAGCCCTCCTGAAAGGTTGCAACCTTGCTAATGCTTTTCAGTTTTGCTCAATAGTTGTGAAGATGCACGTTACAGAATTGCTGATTAATACTGACTTGAAGATTCAGTGCAGACTGAAATACTTCAAAGAGTAAATCTCTCTGGCATTAGTTAGTTGGTTGTAAACATTTTAACTTCTGATTTTTTTCCCACCCAAATCCCAGCCTGTAGCATTCTAATCCAAGTAGCCAGGAGGATGCAAAGGAACCTGCAAGAGTGATAGGAAAGTAGCAAATCATGTGCAGCATGTCTCCAGATGAGCTATATCTTTAACTGGACAAACTCTGTGCCTTCATTCCTAACAACCTCTTGGTGAAGGATGGGCACTGCAGAGGGAAATTTTGGTGGCTGATGAGATCAGACCATTACGCAGTGGAACATATTTTCAGGATTGCTATTACCATACAAGTATGTTCTTAGCTCATGCTCCATAACTTTATTTGCTTTGTACTCCACATAATGCTGTAGTTATGGTCTTAAAAGATTCCCAAGCAGACTAAACAAAATATGATATTCCTGGTTCAATTGTGAGGAATTTTTCTGAGTGACAGAAATGTTAGGTCCAGTCGTTAATTCTTTTTATTTCAGAAACACCATTTTTCCTTTCATGAAAAGTATAAGGTCAAAGAGTTTGCAAAGAGAGGCTTTGGTGGTGTTTTGTTTCCTAAAGAGAATAATTCATACAAATGTGAGTTTCCTTAAAATGTTAAATTTAAGTTTTCCTGAAGAGAATTTGCATAAATTACTAGCCAAGAATGTCCCTCTTGGCCAACTTCATCTCTGTTCCCTTTTGGCACAGCTCAGGCAAAATAACTGAGGTTGGGCAAGAGAGAGGCCTTGTGAATTTGGGGTTTAATGAACATGAGAAGTACAAAACAGACAATTTTGGCAGATTTCATTGTAACACTCGAAAATGTTTGTTTTTTCTCATATCAAGGCTGCAGAGAGGGTAGAAGTGTTTGGTGAATTTGTTTTGCGTTAGAATTACACTTTCTATTTATATAATCAATGTTAGGTCAGTTGTTTATAGCAGAATTAATGGCCTTGTTTATACAGTCTTCTGCTTTTATACATGTAATTCTTCTCTTCTTCCATGTTCAGGTTAGGGTTTGGTTTTGGTTTTCTTCATAATGTACAATTGAAACAAAATGTGGTGAACATGTGTGTGTTATTCTAGACTTTATTAGAATTCACTACTTGTAAGAAATACAACAATATGTGGATGCACTTATGTAAACTATGGTCAGAGGGGATTTTTGTGTTGGGTCTTTTTCTTTTTTCTTTTCTCATCATCATAACTTTCTTTTCTGCCAAGATGTTTCTGGCAGTTTTTAAAAGGTTTGCCATTAAAAACGTTATAGACCAAATGGGTTTTAGAAACTTTATTGAGGGCACTACTTAAACAAAGGAAGAGTTGGCGCTGAACTCCTTTCAACAGAACTTTGCACTGGGAAGTGTTGATATCTGGAAGGGAATAAGCAAAGACAACAAAACAGTAGGAATGACGCCTATTGCTGTTTTTAAAAGGCATTAGAAAATCCCTCATAAAGCAAGTATTTTTTTGCTCCTGTTCTTCTGTCACCTCAAATGCATAAAAAGATATACCAGAGGCCAGAATCCTGCTTCCTCTCCCTCCTACTTTTTTTTATCTTTTACCTTCTGCCTTTTTTTAAAAAAAAAAGTCTATGTGTATTTATACCATGTATCATGTGATGGGGAACATTCAGACCATATCATTATACCAGCATGTACTTAAATCACTTATTGCCTTAACACAGTGATAACATAGTGCAACATAGTGGAAAATTACTGTTACTGGCTTTTAAATTGTTAATAAGGCTGTTACTGCTCCTGAAGAACTTCACATGTTAGCAGGAATATCCAAATATTTATTTGTATTTTATCTTTCCCATAAAACTGCGCACCCCTCTAAACTTGCTAATATTTAACATCAAAAACAGTATTTTAAAAGAAGAGTGTAATGAATTTGATGGCTGGTTTCTTTTTTTTCCCTTCCAGAGCAAGAATTTACTCTTTGAAAAGATCAGTCGTGGTCCAAAAAGAAGAAAGAGGGTAACTATTGGAATACTTTTTAGCCTTGTGTAATCTAGAGAGAATTAAAATCATATTGTTAAAATGAAGAGTTAATCTAATGTATTCGTATTATACCTTAGATAATGTGTAAAGTCAGGGAATCTCTGTGATAAACTACTATAGCCAGCTTCAGAACTGTACACTGGCTACAAGATTTATTTTTCTAAATAGCCTGCTACTTTCAGAAGATGCACTTCAAGGCAGAACATTAATTATAAAACTTCATATTACCTGTGTTTTAAAATTGATCCTATCTGCATAA
The DNA here is from genome assembly GCF_001604755.1 of Lepidothrix coronata. NCBI lineage: Eukaryota > Metazoa > Chordata > Aves > Passeriformes > Pipridae > Lepidothrix > Lepidothrix coronata. The sequence continues at coordinate 2,273,595 of NW_016690318.1, forward strand.
AACCATTTAAAATTATTTAAATGTGTCTAAAAGAGAATTTAAAAGTTCCCTCCTAAAAATATTAGTAAATTTAATTACCACTGTCCATGCATGTGCATATGTTCTTTGGGTGTAAATGACACTAGAGGTAGTTCTTTAGCAGAGTTTATCTTGGATGAAACTCCTATCTCTATGTCCCACTTGCTTGAAAGACAAAGATGACTGGGCTCTCATTGTTCTGCTCCTGGAACAAGGAAGGCAATCCATGTATCACAGAGAACCTCTGCACAATCTGCCTCACTACCATCTCTTTTTTGGTAGCGTCAGCCTTTCTTTTATTAAAAAAAAATCATTTTCAGGCAGAGTCAGAGTCTTTAGCTTTACTGCTGGCATGCTGTTTTTCTAAAAAGTCTAGCTCTCTGCCAGAAAGTAGCTTTTCAAAATATGACAGCACAGTTTATACTGCAAATGAAGTAAATTTAATTTAAAATAACAAGCATAAGTGAAGATTGTTTATTTATTTAGCTCTCAAACTTCTAGTCTTCGCTAGAAAGGGAGAAGATAAGTTGATTTCTTACCAATTCACACATCACTGGCAATCAACACTGTTCAACCATGAGTAATGATCTGACCTGAACTTAGTATCTGCCTCCTGCTTACATTTGATTTTTGAGTTTGTTAGTGGAAAAGGAAAAAGGGTAGGCATCTGATTTTAATTTTTAAGTTTCGTGGAATGTTTATTAATAGCTAGAACAACATGTTAAAATGGAATTCATGCAATATATACATGAGAGGAAAAAAAATGAAAAAAGAAAAAGACTTTCTGTCTGTGAAATGACTGATGTAATTGAATACAAAATAAGCAATTGCTGGAGACATGACAGCTGCATGGCCAGGGGTAGCCCAGAATTTTGAAGATGAAGCTTCAGTGTCTTGCTTTGCAGCAGATTTATTCTCCTAGCACAGGCATGTCACCTAATGGTAAATTCATTAGAATTTAAGGTGTTTTAGAGTAACACTGTAATGATTACTAATGCTTTAATGAACAATTCAGAATTTTCACTTCATCAGCAGAAGGGTAACCTAGAGATGTCACAGAGAAGAGTGTATTTCTCCAGAAAGTGAAACGTCCACTGCATTCCATTGCTGCCTTCTGTGCTCCCTGCTACTCTTCCAGACCCTTCTGCACAGACATAGAGTTTCAGAGTCTTGCAACAAATTGGTCTTTTGGGTCTGATTGTCCCAATTTTAGCTTAAAACAAGTCTTATGGAACGGTGTAGGTAGTAACTCTGTTGTATCTATACAATGTGTAACAGTCACAGAGGCACTACTGAGGTCTAGAAAACCACAAATTCTAAGTATATGTTGCATATTCATATATTTATAAACACACATGCAAGCACATATATACATAATCAGTACATACAGCAAAGGTGTGTATTTACCATTTGCTACCGTGTTATTTTTTTTGTAGCACTTGTAGTGCCAGACAAGGAAGCCTACATGACATCTAATTTTAATTAGCCATCCTCCCTTTTTTTTGCATTGCTATGCATGAGCATAGTCCTGTCCAGAAAATAATATAATATCCCGAAGTGTCAGGAGCTCTTCTGTAATCACTGAGTCACGTTGCTGTGGGCTCGGAGCTGTGCACAAAGGTGCTTGGGAACTTGCATTGCTTTGAATTCTGCACAGCTCTATAGGATGAAACATTTTTTAACCAATCAGCCAAAATATTTTACATTATATTTTGTTTTCTTTTGTCTGTTGAGAAGGATTTACATTTTTATGTAGTTTCATTCCCTTCTACTTTATTTCAAAAAGTAGCAAGCAAGTACCATTCCAAAAAGAAGACCAATTAATCTTCCTAAGAATCTAAAATAATTCCTAGAAGTTTATGCAACAGTTGAATTTCACTAAATTAAGATTAAACAGAACTTCTTTAAACAAACACAAGCAAATCATTTACATATGTCTTATTGCTAACAATTTAAAGCATTAAATTAGAGTTAGTTTATTTTCAAGGATTTTTCCACATTCATTTCTGATTCTTAATATTTTTATGTTTTTACTTGCAGCAGGCAAAACACTCAAAAACCAGTGGAAGTAGGCAAAAGGGCTGCTCTGTGCTATGATTAAGTATTAATGATAGCATCCACAAATCTGGAGAAATCCAAGGGGTTAAACTTGAAGGCAGACAAACCCCAAGTCTTTTCCAGAGATTCAAGAAATACCTGGGATATTTGAAAATAAATATTTTGTGCCCATTTTGAATGCCTTTTTTTTTTTTATTATTCCTAATTTTTGGTGAAAGAACCACAGAAATATCTCAAGAAAAGTAATTTCTGTAACATAGTCAGCCTGACAAGAATCAGGAGATACTGGAAAATTTGCATTCCTCCACTTAAAGCAAACAATTTTTATGGCACCAAAAACCTGCACACTAGAAATTTTGTCTATATCTGTGAACAAGAAAGTATATACTTGAATTTTGTTTATACAGACACTGTAACATGCCAGAAAGCAGGTGTAAATGATATTTAATACCGAAGTGCCACTAAACTGCTTGCTATTTGTAAATAGAGTAAATACATTTTATTACATTGATATAGATAAAATTCGAGCACAGGCTTTCTATGTTACTTCATCTGCAATCTCCAAACAGTTTTGAGACAGGATCTGTTCATCTTCAGCCTCACATTGTGCTGCTTGCATAGTGCAAAGTGAAGTTAAACCCTCTCTAGGGATCTTCTTTCCAGCATTCCCTTGTTCTGGCAGTGGTATGAGAGCCATTTTGTATGCCAAAACCTTGCTTGGCTCCGCTTCTGTGCCAGCAGTTATTTTATCTCAGCATCAAGAGAGGAAGCAAGGAGGGGTTTCCTGGAGAGGACATGGGCTGAAGAAGAGACTGTGGTCAAAATGATTTGGTGGTCTCTAACTTGTCTCTCAGCATAATGTCCATCAGCGTCTAGTAATTTAATCTAAAGTTTACCTGTACTTCTCTAGCAAGTTCTGTCCTGCCTCAAGAATTAGGGAGTTAGGTCTGCTGTGGTTTCTCTGCTGAGCTGGGGAAAGGGGGAATGGAGCAAAAAGGCAGTGTTTAATTCAGATTGTCCTGTATTCTTGCAAGTCCTCCTCCACTTATATTCCTTTCAGTGGATTGAATTAAAATCTTTCACAAAAAAAAATTGTAGAAACAAAACAGTGATTGACTTTTAGATTTAATCTCTGGAAGCAATTTTTTTTTCCAGTCTGCAAGTGTTTGACAGATAAGAAATGCATAAATACATTTACTAATCCTAGTTACCTTTTATATGTTTCCCTGTTTCTAATAAGTTTAAATCATTTTAAACTTTTTCAGAGTGTGAACCCCTATCTGCAAGGACAGCGACTGGATAATGTTGTAGCAAAGAAGTCTGTTCCACAATTTTCGGATGAAGACAAAGGTCCTGAATAAGTACAGTAAAAACGAAAGATAAAAACTCATGCCATCCCCTGCTAGATTGTAATATTGCTTATATATAATCATCTATGAAAATCCTTGTGAATGGCAGCATGCTTATTATTTATACGACTGTAGATGAAAAACAGCTGTATTTATAACAGTATGTTCTAGATAAGAAAAATATGGTTCTGCTTTTTGTTAAGTTACGGTAAAAGGACATTTCTGTTGTTTTTATTTTAGTCATGGAGCAAACTTTAAAAATGTTAGTCATTTTAATAGCTAATGTGAGGTAAATGGTCCTAATGAGCAGCTTGTAAATAGAAAGATGAAGAAATGCCCAATCTGACTCCAGCATTTAATCTTAAATGTTACTATGTTTGACACATGAAAATTTCAGTTTTATGTTTTGTTCGCAAATATTGTTACTTAGCAAAGACAAAGTATTTATTTTACCAGAGAATTTTGGCTTTTGGTCATTTTAATAAACATTTAAGCAATCTACAAGGTTTGCAAAGTGACATTTCCAAAATATTTCAGAGGCTCATTTGTCTCTATTATTGCTGTGCAAATTTAAAAATTAAAGAACTGCTTTTTGACTCTATTCACTGGCATATTTTTCTGTTAGTTTTAATCATTCCTTAACTTTCCTGAACACTTGCACATCTTTCTTCTTTATCAATGAAACTGTTATGTTGAATCTCCCCCACAGTTCTTTGTCTGAGTAACAGCAGAATTTGTGCATTATAGTGTTCTTAAATTATGCTTCCAGGGGATATTATAAATGAAGATGGAGACATTTGTCTGTGTTAATAAGGTTGTATCAACAACCTGAATCTAAATCCAGGCTATGAAGGTCATTACAGTTGATCTTCTGAAAAATTATGCTACTCTAATAACACTGGTAGCTATCATTGCTCTTAAAGTTGTTCCAGGAAGCTTAAATTGCCTTTTTGCCCCTAGGAGATTGAAGAACTTTGTATTCCAGAGTTCTCCCTTTCTGAAAGAGGAGAATATAAAATTACCTATTTTTTTTTATTTTTAGAATACATCTGAATATTTAAAGCCATGTGCACGAAGCATTGGAATTACGGAAAAGAGCCTTAATTTACAGCTTTGAACTTGAAATCTGTGGAAAAAGAAGTAATTTCCTTTCCAATCCTACAGAAAAACACAGTAAAATAATGATGACCCCTTAGAAAACAAACAGATAAGAAACTAAAGTTCCTAGCTACACGAGATTAAAGTTAACAGGATGGCACATATATGACTGTCAATAGCATTTGCTTTTTTTGTCCCACCACTTGGTAATAAATTATGTATATAGAGAGTTGGCCCTCTCATGTCATCTATGGGTAGATTGTAAAACTGTGTGACATTTTAGGATGAACTATCATGTCTTTCATCATAGATACTTTTTTAAAAAAATCTGAAAGAGAAGACTAAATAGTATGTAATGCAGTGGGGTTTATACTCGCACATGACACAAAATTGAGGAATTTCTATGAATCACAGAGCTGCCTCCTACTGGCTGGAATACAATGGGATCAATTCATGTGACAGAACTTGAAATCTCTGCTCCTTAAGCCTACTCCTTTTATCTGCACTCCTGCTTAGTCTTCACCCAGGTTTTGAGAGTTGCAAACTTGCAAAGGTTGTCTCCAAAACCAGCAAAAAGTATATATATGCCGTATATATATAAAAATATATAACTATATATATATAACTATATATATATATATATCTGTCCTTATTAGCTCCAATAAAATCCATTTTGATCACAACAGTGAAGCAACCATAATGGCAATTAATTCCATTTTTTAAGCTCTTAGTAAGGACCAGTACATAGTAAAAGGAGGTATTTATGGTAAACAGGGGGCTTAAAAACAGAGGGGCAAAGAAACATTGTTTGCTTAATAGTATCAGTGATCTCACATCTAATTTCTTGAAGTACTTTAGGCCACTACACCCTTTCTGGGGATGATGTGATAATCCAGAACAGCAAACTGGCCAGAACAGGAATCTTTGGATTCTGCCTGTGACCTGGGTGGGGCCAGAGGAGCTGTCCTCCTGTGTATGATAGGTCTGCACAGCACAGGCAAAGGAAAAATATCACAATTCAGAGGTGATTTTTGTCTTTAAATGCAAACAAAAAAAAACGCAAAAACCTTTAGACTGCACAAAACGATGTGTCTTATAGGAATTGTGTGCTGGAAGAAGTCAAATGCATGGTGGTGAGCAGCTTCTGCTGAGTCCATCGGGCAGCTTGAGTGTTTCACCAAGAAGACTCAATAGCACTATTATGAAATTTTAATAAAATATAGCTCTTACACCGTGATAATGAGATTCATTATTCTAATTTCAGTTTCATACTAGAGCTGTCTTACTGTACTAGGATTGGTAGTCCCATGTTGATTTAAAAAAAAAAAAAAGAAAAAAACAAGAAAAAAAACCCCTTGTCCCTTCTGCTTCTCCAACAAGAGTGCTAACATGTATATGGAGTTTTTATTAGAATCATCTTTCAGAGTCACTGAGTAAAAATACCAACTATCCCCCTCACTAAGAGCTCACTTCACCAAACCAATAGATAAAAGAATTTAAATAGCTGCACAGCTCTTGCAGGTGTGATTGCCCTTTTACATTTACGATGCATGTGAATTAAGAAGCATGTCTGTTGATACTGTTGTTTAGAATTTTCATTAAATTAAAACCTTTTTAGAGTATTTTAAAACTCGCAACTGTGTTAATTACCTCTGATGTATTTGAGACACAATGTCCTTGAAAGAAGCTATACAAAATAAAGTGTATTGCCATGCAACATTGATTTTGTCTAGTAAAGAAATATTTATTACCCTGGCTTAAAAAAAGCACCATGTAACTGATCATATTATAGTATTTGATTTGTGACACAAAACTTACTCTGGGAGTGCAATGTGTGTATGCACACACACACACACACTAACATGCACTTTTTAAAAGATAATATATTCTGATAATAAACTCAGTAGTGAAGAATATAAATATGTTAATCCACAGAAGAAAGTAATATAAAAATGCTTAGTGAATTACTAAGGAGGGGAAATAGTGATATGCTTCTATATATTGGCACATTTGCATTCACCTAACAAAACTGTGTTGCTGATCTATTCAGCAACTCATGAGCAGTCCAAAGAAACTTGGAAATAGTTCCAGGAATCTGATGTCAGAGTCCCAAGAGTCACAGGGTTGCAAGTAAAGCTGATCTGAAGCTTATTTTATGAAAATATGATGAAAAGTTCTTCATCTGTTAAACTGAAGAAAGGCACAGGCAGAAAGATGACTACTAAGTCAATTAAGTTTTTGGCTTTGTTGTGGAAATGTATCACTCAAGTCCCTTTGTTTCAAAATGTCAATAGCTGAGGATGAAGACAGGTATTTTTTTGATGATGAAGAGGAGACTTGAGTCCATGCCCTCAAACCAGGTCTCTAACCAGTAGCTTTGTGGAAGTGTTGAAAAACTTTGTTTTCATTTTCATGCTGTGCAAAAACTAATTTTTGAACATTTACATTTGTTGGAAAAAGCCAGTAATAACATCAACCCAAAACAAACTTGGAATCTTCTGGCCTGTTTGCTGGTAAACTCACTAAACCAACTCTAACCTTATTTGTAATGCTGTTAACACTTACAGTGTGATAGAAGTTTTATGCAATTGCTTCTTTTTTATATATACACAAATCAGCAATGTCTGGATCTGTAGGACAAAGAGTTCAAAGATAACTTTTCAGTCAAAGTCACACACTTAGATTTATGGAAGGAGAAGGGGAAGGTAGGAGGATTCAGATGATACCACAACCCCATAAAAATTGGAAATGTCTAAGGAAAGTACAACTTCACATGATCCACAGGGAAAATGAGTATGTTCACTATTTTATTAGCTAAGTGTGCTAGAGGTAAGATTTAAGGTACCTCTCCATCCAAGTCAGAAACTATCAGGGCCATCAGGGAAAGAGAGGACATTATCTCCCATTTTGAGACACCTAAATCCAAGGTTTCAGGCTAATGGAATTGACAATTAGATTGAACTATATTTCTGCCATATTTGATACAAATAAGAGGGCAATCTAATATGCCCTAAATGAAAGACATCAACAATAAAAACCAAAAAGAACATATTGACTCCATTGCCACATGGATACATATGCATACACTTAAAAATTTAGTTTTGTTTGAAGACATGCAATTACCTTCAATACAGTTAAAAAATAATCTTATTCAGGAATTATCTCAAACAAGAAGTCTTCTTTTTAAATAAAGAATTATTGTGTCCCTTAAAAGGTCTGCCTGTTTGTGGTACCTAGTGTCAATGACAGATTCCAAGCATGAGCAAAGACAAGTTCTCTTGAAGGGTTCAGCCACTGACAGTGAGTGGCTTACATGCAGACTACATAAAAACTATAAGGAAATGTAGGTGAAGGAAGTGGAATTGCCATCATGAAGGGCCTCATGAATCACAAATGTAGCTGACTAGCACAGGATTGGGTCCTAAGCCAAGATTTTCATATACAAGAGAGCAAAATGCTCAAATGAACCATTTTCCAAGTACACTCATGGTCCACATCTACCACACTCGAGCCTTTTGCTGTTAGGTGAAGAGTGGCATTGAACTCCAGTTCATCGTCCTAATTTGCATGTAGGAAGGAAGCATGTACTTTCAGTTCTTATGTTCGCTTTATTTATGATGCCAACTGCTTTGCTCTGATTACATGAATTCTGATGGTTGGAAGAGCCTCTAGCCATGTGTTCAACACATGGGAGCATAACAAATGTTAAATAGGAGTGTCATGGCAGTAGTGTTACCAGTTGGAACTAAAAGAGCTTAAAAAAAAATCCTGTTTGACTATCAAGGTCTGTATTTTTATGTGCAGCAGAGGTAGAGATGGTAGGAATTGAGAATGGCTTCAGACTTTAGGTAGCTCTAATCACCTCTTTTTATTCTTTCCTGTAGTTCCTGTTACCAAAAGACATGGAATGCAGCTCCTAATGCAATGTATGGTCTTTTACATTTAATCACTATGTTTCTTCATCCTACTCTTCTCTCCAAGAAAAACAGTGGTGGGAGTCAGTGGCTAAATTTCATTGTAAACTGAGTGAGGCAAAGGAGAAAGAAAGAACAGAGAAAAATAATGTGCTACTAGTCTCAAACTCTCCCTCATTCCCTAACCAGCGTCATTTATTCAGAGACCATTAAATGTATAATGGGGCCACTTTCCTGGGAGCCACCAAAGATCTCCATTAGAGATGGTAAGGGTTTTTAGGTCTGGGCATATTTGTTAGATCACAGAAGGTGCATATGACTTCAATGCTGAATTGAATCTTAGCCTCTTTTAATTAGTTCTTTATTCTGTAAAACGAAAAAAACCACCAAAATCCTAGCAGTTCTTCAGTGCAATATATGCATTCTATTGCCCCAAAGTCCTCTAAAAGTGGTTGAAATTCAAGTGGGATAGCCCCTATGGGGAAATGTGGTCCTGATTCCTCAACACAGTAGAGAACACCTTTCTACACTGGGAAATAAAATATCACACTGTGACATTCTGTATTTCTAAATGGACAAAACAGACTTATGAAAGAACACGTCAGGCCATCCAGAGAAACACTCGTACTTCACCGTTGGTTAGTTTTTTCCCTTTCTTTGAACAACATTGCAAACAGTCACTAACTCAATTGCAAAACTTTGATTCCAACAGGTGGTGCAATGGCTGTAAGATTTATGGGCTTGAAAGTTGCATTATTACAGTTGAAGTAAGAAACCTATTTTTAATGCTCAAATGATCAAATTAAAAAATAGTCATAACTGATTTAAGTATGTAAAAGTCGGTGTTATGATAAGCATGGCTGTCATAGTTTGTGCACAGACTCTGGCTATTGGTTAAATTCCCAAACAACTCTACTACTCAGCTGCCACAGGAGTCTGTGCATGTGTGGGTAATGTACATGTGCACAGTTAAAAAAGCAGAAAAGTATGTCCTGCTTCTGATTCCTTATAGCTTTCTCTTGCTACTCCCACAGTGTCTCCAGCTTTGCTTCAGCCTTTCTGGTGGTTACTGGTCTGAAGCTATGGTGTCTTGAATATTTGTTTTCAGGGACTGATGAATGCAAAGTCTTCCAGCATGCAAGCAGTAGGTGCCAGAATGTTACACATTTCTTTTGGTTTAAAATACGTTGATTATTTTCTGCTTTAGTAGTTGAGGCTATTTTGTGATTTCTAACCATATTGGCCATTTTCTGCTGTGTTTTTACGTTCTCAACAGCAACCTATAAGCCTTTAAAAGAACAAGAATTATCCACAAACTTGAAGATAAGACCTTCATAGACTTCCTGTAAAATACCAGTTGCTTGTTAAAAAACACTTTGTGTCTATTTAGTTGTGTATCTGGAGGTTCTTGATCTGGAGGTTGACAAAACTGGGAATTACTTCCAATTAAAAGATGGGTGAACAGTTGCAAAGAGGTTGAGGGCTGACTCCACTAAAGGCCAAAGTACCCACAGTTGGACTTGTGTCCAATGCAAATATCAAAGTCCAAGCACATGCTCCTCAAACTGTGACTCCCTTTCCTATAGCTATAGGCTATACACAACTATGTTTTCTTGTAATCATGTACCTCAGGGGCCTGAACTTCTACGTCTGTGCATGCCTAGGACTGTTTGAAACTTGGTGAACCTGCATAGCTCTACATCTCTCTCAGTCCTAAACCCAGCCTGAACCCACAAACTTGGCAATTCCTGCCCTATATTCCCTGGGGAACCAGCCTGGCAATGAGTCACCTCACACATGTCTATAGGAGCAGGCACTGAACAAAATACTGCAGCAGACACAGACAATTTAATTAAAAAAAACGGTGCCTGTAAGAGGTATGGCAAAAGAATCAAAGCTCTAATGACACCAGAGAGGGAGATCAAGAATAAACACAAATTTGTCATCTAGTGGTTCAGACGGCAGGCTGAACACAAGGAAGGACAGAGTAACACCTGGGCTCTAGCTACTCCTCAATGAGTGTTTCGGTAGCTGGGCAGACACTTGATGAAAACACAAAAATAGTCTGAGAGCATGGCAGAAACAAGCCAACCATGCACCCCCATCCTTCCCAGTAGATGGCTAATTTTGGCTCCCTGTCTTAATTGTTTCCTGAATTGCTGAACAGCCTCAGCAGGGAAGGTACAGAGCCCTCTCATACAAATAGGCTCCAGACTCAGGGCTAAGAGGCTGCACCTCTGGAGGTGCAGGTTTGCATGCCTCCAGTGAATAGATAGACACCACAACCATTTCTTTTCTGATTCCTGAAACAACACCAGCTTTCTTTCACTTACTTTTAATGTATTGTTTTTTCCAGGAAAGTTAGATGTATTTAGTTGCTATCCAAATTATTGGAAGAATGTTACATTTAGCAAGACTTGGAAACTAGCAAGAGTTAATTTGCTTGACTGTGCATTCTTTATTGTAGTAACTTTAAAAATATCTTACAGATCATTTTGCATCCTTTGAAAAGGAAGCACTTAAAAACCCCACTTCCTTACTCACTATTAGTGTTCCAGTGACAAATTTGATCTTGCTATCATTGTCATATATGGGATTTGCTGACAAAGAGCTCCAGTGAGCCTAAGGGATCCTGTTAGCGTTGCTAACACACCTCCTTATAGCAAGAAGTGTCTTATTGTAAGTATTTTCAGCACCAAAGCTAAGACATAATCTTTTTCTCCACTCCATCACAAATAATTCTGTTCAATGTGCTTTCAAGTGGAATTTGCCCTATTAAAACACACAGGGCCAAATACTGAAGGGGTTTCCAAAGCTTTTCCATAAGCTGGTGGCAGTACAGTCAAAGCTAAGAGGGATCTGGACCCCAAATCAAACAAACAATTTGACTAGAAAGACTAAAACATAAAAGTACTTGGTCTTACAAAGTACTTCTCCAAATTAGAAACAAAGAAATCACATTTCATCGTGGTGGCTTTTTTTCTACTTGGGAAGAAGGTTTTGTTAGACCTGACTGCAGTAGACACTCCCCTCTAATGCACAGAGGCTTTTGAAACAAATCGTCCTATCTCCACTGGATAAAAAATGCTTTTTGCCTCCAGATAGCCTGTGCCCTCAGCTGGGTTAATTTCAACTAATTACATCAAGATAAAACCCACTGCATTTTGTTTCTTCTATGCTTTTACTTCATAATAGCTTTCTCAATGTAAAAACTTCAGCCTACAGTAAAGGCATAGTCAAAAGAACTCATAAATTCTGAATCCAAGAATTTACTATATTAAAAAGGAGGGTTCCTTCTTTGCCTTGCAGTGCAAGAGAATATCCTGTTCATTTCTGTTTTCTCTTTGGTCAGATCAGAAGAACAAGAAATGGCTACAATGATTTTTTTCTTTTTTTTTTCTAAAAATGTGTCTGATAACTTTTGGTGATGCCAGCTTCCAAAGACTCTTTCCTCTTAAGTGTTCTAGTATATTTTTCAAAAGAAAAAATTGTTATTTTCTTACTATGAATTCATATGCTCATTTTGAAACCCTGGTAAGAAATAATAATACCTCCTTCACAAGGAGTCTAGTTCCATCTGGTTGAGAACCAAACAGCCTTGCCACAGTCTGATCTGGAGTGTAATTGATTTGATCACTTGCAATTTAACTTCTTCACTTACGTCTTTAGTGCATTAAGACTTCCTGGGGAGGGGAAAGAAAACTGTTTACATTTTTAGACTTTTTACAAGTGCATCCAAAAGCTCCAAGTGTTTGGTGCCTGATTAATTACAAACACCTAAAGGACTGCTCGCAGTCCTATTTACAGAATCCCTCCTAACATCAAGTGACTTAACGCTTTCCCAGGCACTTTGAATCGTATGTTCTTTGGGGGGGGAAATCATTTAATCAAACTGCCAATGAAAGCAGCTAGTGCAGAATTGCTGGGCAGTGTGGTTAGTCCCAGAATTTAAGATGACAGCTCTGAACACCTCTACAGAAAGGGAAGAGTGATATCTGTTGTAGCTTGTTTGGAGAGTAAAGTAAAAGGACTTGAAAAATGCTAATTAGAATTCAAGATAATGTAAGAAAGGGAAAGATCAATGAATAATATCTAACTGTCCTTAGCCAAATAGGCCAAACAGGATACTTTTGACAAGGAAACAGAAGAAGTAAAACAGAGCAGTTGTTGGAAGTATCAAGAAAAGAGGTTTGGCCCCAGGCTTGCCTGTATGGTTTCCCAGAAGTGATTTTTTTTTTGGCAATTTTTTAAAGAGTAAATTTTTGGTAACAATACAGATAAAAAGTAGACTATTTTTGTATTTTATTATTATTGTATTTTTAATTCTTAAGTTCGTAAAGTTTAGCGTTCTAGTATGCACGTCAGCTAGAAAGTCCTTTAACAGGGGAAAAAAGTATATATAAATTATTTTTAGGTCTTTTAGAAAGGCTTGCCTGACTCCAGTCTCTTGGATTGTTGTGTGTGCTTTATACACTCTGAATAGTCCCACCGAAAACAAAGTCAAGCATCTGGCCAAACAAAGTCCCTGCAGGATTCGGGTCCAAATCTAAGTTTAGCAGAAAAATGAAGTATGTGCACAAATCCACCTTTCTTACCAAGGCACTTAACTATCTGTTTGCACTTATGTATATAGTTAAAATGGTATATAAGACAACCAGCAGTTCTTTTTAGATAATGACAACTGGTTAAACACTTCTTTGCCTGCCTTTAGATTTTTTTTTTTTTTTGTCCAGAACAGTGAAAACTTGGCTTATTCACTGGATATATCCTTTTTTTTTTTAATTGAGGAGAATTACAGAAGTTAAAAGGCCTTCTTCCTTCTTAAAAGCATTTAGAAATTTCAAAATGGATGTATTTAAGCATGTAGACAGAAAAGAGATGAAAGTTAAAAAAAGTATATTTCATCTTCCCAGATTAAGTGGAACTCTCAATTTCTCTTATAAATTGCTTATTTCATGGGAAGTTAGGTACTCAATTAGCTTTAAGGATTTAGGCCAAAATTATTCTGTCTCCATTGAAAACTCTGTTCCTTACAGCAGTTTTATAGGTGGGAAAATGGAGTCAAGAGAAAATCAGTGGGAGTAAAACAAGGTAAAAGATGAAGGGAGAATGCACTTGTGCCTCTTATACCTCTTCTTTTTGCTGTAGAGACCATCTAAATAAAAAATGTCAGTGAGAAGACTTTGTTTTCTTCCCACCTGCATTAGTATTTATTCTGAGAAGTGAAGTAACTGATGCTGAAGCAGGACAACTGTTTAACAGAATTCCTTCCTTCCTGTAACACAGCAGTCATTTTTTGTGACACTGGATTTCAAGTATAAAATGCAAAAATTCTACACAGTCTAAGGAAGTTGTTGTCTCAGACAAAAAAAAGGGCTTCAGCTCTTTCATTCCTGCAAAGCTACTTTTTTATCTGGTATTCTGTTTTACATGGATATTGCCAGGAAAAGCGAAAAGAACAGATAAGATTTCCATTTTGAAAGGAGGACAATGGGATATTAAAAAAAAAAAAAAAAAAAAAGGCAAAACAACCCCCAAAACCCCCCCAACCCTCAACAAAACAAACAAAAATAAAAGCCTTGCAAAGCTTCTTACGTAATAAAATAGCTCTCTTGCCTCTCTAACTCTTTCTTTGTTTCACTACAGACATAAGTGGCACAGTCAGGAGAAAACCCTAGACCTCTTGAGTGCCTGCTATTTACCTTACCTGCTAGACTGTCATTGTATGCTCTGTAGGTGTTGCACAGAAGCCCCCACAGGTAACACTCCGAGGTACAGGTGGTCACACAACAACAAACTGCCTTCCATCACAGCAAGAAAGGAGAAAAAGGGCCTACTTTGCCAGAACTGTGTACAAGACATCTATGTATGTCAAAAAGTGTAATTCGTCTAAGATGGGATGCAGTAAGGTGTGAGAAGGTAGTCTTTTACTTTTGCAGCAAAACTGGAAACTGTATTTCATAGTTGTCATATCCTTGGAGGGAAATATTTATGTAAATAATACAATGAGCTCTTTAGATGCCTCTTTCCATAATTCCCAGTTATAACTTCAGACTGTATGGGCTTCTTATGTTCATACAACCTCAGTTTGCTTAGCTAAGTCACTTGTATCATTTTGTTCCAGAGGTGCCATGAAAGCAAAGTGTCAGCAAACACCTCCTACAGCTTCAGGAGACAGAAGAAAAAGAAAAACAAAGGCATGAGGGTAGAGGAATTTTTCATGGGTATTTTATGGCTTTCATTTTCTTGGTAAATTCTTTTATAGTCATCAAATACATAAGATGCACCAAAAAAAAAATTGTGAGAAGAGTTATAAAAAGGTTAGCTTGACAAATGATATTTCTTCATTTGGCATGAAAGTTTATATTTATCTAGCAGTCAAACTTCATCCTAATAAAATAAGCTTTTGTAAATCACTTCTGAAAAAATAGTCACATATGGATTCGATTATGTCAGTAGGTATTTTGAGGCCACAAAACATATTTTTTGTTCTATGTCTGCAGCACACAGCAGAGTGGAATGCTGGTGGGTGACCATGTCTCCTAGGTGTGGAGATGACTACAAGCCTACAACCTGACTCTACATGCATTATATGCTAAACAAGAAAGCTTTTCAAGCATACCAGGATATCATACTTTTCAGAGCAGAATCCCAGACTTCAAGCTTTTCTCTCTAACTCATTTATTCTTTTGATGTCCAGTATCTTATTCCTAAAGATGTGCAAATTATTTCTAGAGCAAGCAATGTTTTGAAAATAAAAAAATGAAAATATTTCATTCTCAAAAAAACCCCAGCCCTAAAATAAGCATTTTTCCATACTTAATTTTCTCTCATTCAGCTTATGGAAATCTATACATTACAATGTTGATGTTCTGTCAACATAAATCTAAAATATTGTTTTTTTCAGTAAGTACAATATTATCAAAATCTTTCTTGTCAGCCTGTATGGTGGAGCCTCCATCACTCAGACATTAATTCTAAAACAAAAATAAGATTAAAAATCCTTAATTAAACAGAATTTTGCCAAAGTTAAGCACAATCTCAAGCTTGATTCTCTAGTAGATTTTATGAGAAATGTAACTCAATTCAGACTAGCCTCAGTCTTTTTTTCTGGTACTATCTCATGTGGCTTGATATGAAGTTCAGTGCTACTTAAAGGAGCCACAGGGAACTGGATTCTTTGAGTATCAATTCTTTTGTATGACAAAGTATGTAGTCTTCTTCCCCTATATAGCAAAGAAGCTCAAACACCTGGGCAAGAATTCCATGCATGGTCCATCCAACACACACTACATATTATCTTGCTTATGCCCCAAGTCGTGAATAACTTCTGAGACACTGCTCCTCTTTCCCATCAAGTCAGGAAGATAGCAGTGTACACCACCAGAAGCTCAACAATATCCCACAATGTAAAGATATCCTTCATCTCTGAGGAAGAAAATGTACCACAAAATTTGTTTCTGAAACCAGACATCTCTGCACACATCTTTTGTCACATCAGATAACAAACTTTATAGCCTCACACCTTCACTGGACAGCTTCAAACCCCCCGAGGATGGCAGGTGGCAAGCAGCAGACTG